>NC_090182.1:4907513-5120013 GCF_024679245.1 Pseudorasbora parva | reverse complement strand
AATCGCTTTTGAGGAGAAGGTAAAAACTCAGAGCTCGCTTTCCACTTCTTGTTATCTTCCAACTAAATTATCTGACTTCCTGTTGGTCAGAGCTAATGACTGTAAATTAGAAAGTTGTCCGGCTCGAAAAGTACAATATATATACCGAGTTTGGTGAATGTAGATAAAACTAACCCCCCACTTTGGACAAAAGTGACACTTCCTGCTGCCAGTTGGTGGCGCTATAACTTTGACTCACAAAAGTAATATCCATGTGATCGGCCTCTTACAACGAACACACAGCTGAAGTTTCATCAAAATGAATTAATGTATGCAAAAGTTATAACACACTTCCTGTTTCCCTTTTCTCGCCATAAATTTGTCTCTTCGCCAAAGCCAAACCGTTTGAGATATCAAAAAGCTGCTCACAATTTAGCATCCTCAGTGTCTTGACTTCAGGCTGACCGAGTTTGGTGCTGATCGGGTGAATCGTCTAGGAGGAGTACCGCAAATTCCAGAGCATGCGTTTTCCGAACAACCCATTATAGCTCACTTCCTGTTGGGCGAAGCTTATGACTATGAGTGCGGAAGTTGTTTGGCCCGATGAGATCTATAAGTGTACCGAGTTTCATACATGTACGTGCAAGTGTGTTTAATATATAGACCCTGTTTTTCAAGGGGGCGCTGTTGAGCCCCCCTGCCACGCCCGGGTCAAAGGCCTCTGCCTGACCCTGTTGGCCGCGCATTCCGATGCGTGTGCAAAGTTTCAAGAGTTTTCGAGCATGGGAAGGGCCCCAAAAATGCCCAAAAGGCGAAAAGATAATAATAATAATAATAATTAAAGCTGCGAGCAGCGATGACGGGCCCAAGCCGGTGGCACCACCACCCCGGTGGCTTCAGGCAAATTGTGCAAGACAGGCAATATGCATTTAAACAGGAGAGTATTTTAAAATCGCTCAAATATGCCACATTTACCGCAGCAGCTGGTGCCGCTATGACCACAAGCCACACCCATGATGGAATTTAAATATAGATGAATTCTAATGTAATATGATATAATAGGTAATTTTCAAATATGTGCAAAGTTATCTTCTGCAGCTCAAAATTTTGTAAGTCCAGAAGGCCAGTATTTAATTCATGGTCTTTTTATTTTATTAACACAATTGTTAAACGAATTATATAAAACTATATTGTTAGTGCCCTACAAATGAAGTTGGATTCACCACATTAACTGCAGCAGTTGGTGCTGCTATGACTACGAACCACAACAGTCACATCTATGAGATCAATTCAATTTAATGAATCAGTTTCATGTCAGATGATGTCACATCAATTTTAAATGATTGATCTGCCAGCGATTTGACTTCGCCCTGCAACATAGTCTGAAAACCTGTATATTCATTTCTACTGCTTCTGTTACACTTTTGCGGGAACAAATCACAGACTAACTTATTCACCTGGCACGCTATTGGCGAGTTTAGTAGTCTGTTTAGTTGACTATCCAATTGCATACAGAGTCATTCAAATAATGCTCATTGATCAAATCTTAAATTGAGCTTGGTCTGGTGATACCCAGACAACTTATAAACTAGAAAATCATGTGAAATTTACTTTTTAAATCAATTTGATTTTTATCAGTAAATAATTAATTTTAAGACATGTGTCTTTTCAAAAACAGAATGACCTTCTGTAAAGCCCATGTATAGAAAACACGCGCACACGCACACGCACACACACACACACACACACACACACACAAACACAAACACACACACACAATTTCAAGCATGCTAAGTCTCAAAAACACCAAAAAAAATAATTAAAATGACACTTTGCCATAGCAACAGTTTAAAAAAAATCAGGAATCCATTCGTATGTCTATATCTGTCATGTTTTCACATTATACTGATGAAGTTTGAAGTAAATCGGGTGAAAGTAAGACAGTGATTTAATTTTTTTTCAAAAAGTGACACATCCTGCTGCCAGTTGGTGGCGCTATAACTTTGACTGAATATTGGAATGTAGATGTATTCAGGCCAGGACTCTTGTCAAACATGTGAAGTTTGAGGCTGATTGAGGTACAACAAATTCCTGTGTCATGGCGAAACATCAACATTTGTGAGGCCGCCACAGACACACCCTTCAGGGAAAACTCAAGATCTTCCCAATTTAACACCACAAAGGCCTTTAGATTAGACTGTGCAAATACAATGTTGATATGATTAAATCTCTAGGAGGAGTTTGTTAAAATACAACATCTGGCAATGGCAAAAACTGCACCAATTTACCAAAGAAAATTCAAAATATCTCACTTCCTGTTGGTTTTTCAGATTTGGCGCCTTGGGTCTTTTTTGTAGGTATTGGGCTGCTGAATGCGTCTACTGAATTTTCATACTCATACATGAAACGTAGCGTGAATGACGCTTAATTTAAATTTTGTAGGTGGCGCTATCGAACCATTTTGCCACACCTAATTCTGAAACCCATATCAGATGTATGTTTTCACCACTTCTGATGCGTGTGCAAAGTTTCATGAGTTTTCATGCGTGTTTAGGCCCTCAAAAATGTAATTCATTTGGGAAAAGAAAAATGATGGTTTTAGCAATTACAATAAGGTCCTCACACCTTAAGCCTTAAATATCTGAGTTCCTGTTCGTCGGAGCTAATGACTGTAAATTAGAAAGTTGTTCGGCTCAAAGAGAACAATATATATACAGAGTTTGGTGACTGAAGATAAAACTAACCCCCCCACTTTTGACAAAAGATTGCATTACTTTTGTCAAAAGATGGCGCTACTGAGCTCCTCCACCATGCCCGTTTTTAAGTCTTTGCCCATATCTACTGGACAGCATGTCTGATGTGTGTGTTGAGTTTCATGTAATTTGAAGCATTTTAAGAGTCTCAAAAGCAGCGAAAAAGAATGTTATAGTTTGATGTGTTGCCGAAGAAAATTCAAAATATCTCACTTCCTGTTGGTTTTTCAGATTTGGCGCCTTGGGTCTTTTTTGTAGGTATTGGGCTGTTGAATGCGTCTACTGAATTTTCATACTCATACATGAAACGTAGCGCGAATGACGCTTAATTTAAATTTTGTAGGTGGCGCTATCGAACCATTTTGCCACACCTAATTCTGAAACCCATATCAGATGTATGTTTTCACCACTTCTGATGCGTGTGCAAAGTTTCATGAGTTTTCATGCGTGTTTAGGCCCTCAAAAATGTAATTCATTTGGGAAAAGAAAAATGATGGTTTTAGCAATTACAATAAGGTCCTCACACCTTAAGCCTTAAATATCTGAGTTCCTGTTCGTCGGAGCTAATGACTGTAAATTAGAAAGTTGTTTGGCTCAAAGAGAACAATATATATACAGAGTTTGGTGACTGAAGATAAAACTAACCCCCCCACTTTTGACAAAAGATTGCATTACTTTTGTTAAAAGATGGCGCTACTGAGCTCCTCCACCATGCCCGTTTTTAAAGGGGTACTTCAGCGCTGGGAAGATGAATCTGTATTTAAACTGGGTCATCAATGTAGTAGAAATGTGAAATTATTTTTGAATTTGGTGTCTTCTAGACTGAGAAAAGACAGAAAATGTATTTTTGTCCCATGGGGATGAAAGACTACAATTCCCAGAATGCTTCGCTGCCCTGTGCCATTCCCAACGCCACCAACTTGATTACAGTGACTGAGTTAGAGAAGACACTACAATTAAAAACTGAACGTGTCTGTTCAATATAATGAGTGAGTCACCGCGCGAGTCTCACAGCACTGAGCACTAACTGCAGGAGTGATGAGAGCTGAGGTAATCGCGTCTACACTCGCGGCATACATTCACAACGCGAGTTCAGTCTGGGGCGTTTCAGTTCATGCCTTTACAAGCTTAACTTTCATAGAAATTAATTTGAGAAGTTAAAAGACTTACATTGCACACCATAGCTCCGTTTAAATGAGTGCCTGTAGCTTCCAGCTGAGCTCTCCCTGCAAGCTGAGTGAAATCTCCCATCCCCCATGCGCGGGTTCAAAACATGCGGAAATGGCTCCCTCTGCTGGCTGTAGTCTTTAGCATTTGGGCAAACATTCCTCCTATGATGCAAAAATCGTCAATTTGCATCATAGGAGGAATTTTTCCAGAAATAAAATGCATAAATCTCTTGTCTTAGGGAGATATGAGGGGGGAAAGCACAATAATTTGAATATACTCCAGGGTTTCAACTGATACAAAGCCATATGCTAATCGCTGAAGTAACCCTTTAAGTCTTTGCCCATATCTACTGGACAGCATGTCTGATGTGTGTGTTGAGTTTCATGTAATTTGAAGCATTTTAAGAGTCTCAAAAGGAGCGAAAAAGAATGTTATAGTTTGATGTGTTGCCGTGGTAACAGTATATACAATATCAGGAAGTGCTTACCAGCTTTATATCTGCTCTGGTTTGACATTATACTGATGAAGTTTGAAGTAAATCGGGTAAAAATAAGATGGTGATTTCAAAGCATTTTGAAAGTGACACACTTCCTGCTGCCAGTTGGTGGCGCTATAACTTTGACTCACAAAAGTCATATCCATGTGATCAGCCTCTTACAACGAACACACAGCTGAAGTTTCATCAAAATGAATTAATGAATGCAGAAGTTATAACACACTTCCTGTTTCCCTTTTCTCGCCATAAATTCGTCTCCTCGCCACAGCCTAACCGTTTGAGATATCAAAAAGTTGCTCGCAATTTAGCATCCTCAGTGTCTTGACTTCATGCTGACCGAGTTTGGTGCTGATCGGGTGAATCGTCTAGGAGGAGTATCGCAAATTCCAGAGCATGCGTTTTCCGAACAACCCATAATAACTCACTTCCTGTTGGGCTGACACATAACTTAGAGCACGAAAGTTGTTCGGCCCGATGAGCTCTATATGTGTACCGAGTTTCATACATGTGCGTGCAAGTGTGTTTGATTAATAGACCATGTTTTCAGACCCCACTTTAGGGGGCGCTGTCGAGCCCCCCTGCCACGCCCAGGTTCCAGACTCAGCCCGGCCCTGATGGCCGCAGATTCCGATGTGTGTGCAAAGTTTCAAGAGTTTTCGAGCATGATAAGGGCCCCGAAAGTGCCCGAATAGTCGAAAAAGCTAAATTGTCCTTAGAAGAACAATAGGGCTCTGCGCCCTTTCAGGGCTTGGGCCCTAATAATAATAATCCTTAGAAGAACAATAGGGCTCTGCGCCCTTTCAGGGCTTGGGCCCTAATAATAATAATCCTTAGAAGAACAATAGGGCTCTGCGCCCTTTCAGGGCTTGGGCCCTAATAATCCTTAGAAGAACAATAGGGCTCTTCGCCCTTTCAGGGCTTGGGCCCTAAAAATTAGTCCAGAAACAGCTTTTATTGAATTAAAGCTCAGAAAACGACTGGTTTGGATTTATTTCACATTAAGACATAACGACCGCCTCAATCGCCTACTTCTACATGATTACTCCTTTAGTTATTTTCCACTATTTGAATGTCTCAGTGGAGCATTTTTTGTTTGTTCAGAACATTTCATTGTGTATTTTTTGGTCAATCAGTCACAATTTCAGCACAGGCTTTGCAAACAGACTTTTATGATATGGACTCGACTGTAATGCACTGTTAGTCATGATGAAAGCAGTCGTCATCACTGCAGCATGTCATGCGACGTATAATGCTATAATAATCAACACTTGTCACAATTAGCTAATCTCAAAAGCTGTGGCATAATAGTAAAAACATGTAGCATGTTACATGTTCCACATGTTATTTCATGTGCAAAAATATCAGCCAATCACACTGAAGACTCACAGCAGCCAATCACAGCAGTGATTCGGCTGGGAAGAATGTATTTTATTCCTTAATTATGGCATTATGATGTCAAAATGCTACTAGCATTATAAGTGCACCTCAGGAAAAGTAAAAAAATAAAAATGCATTTCATGACCATGTTAATGACCTGTTAAAAAACAGTTAATGATTTGTAAATCTACTGACATTACACATGAATACTGTACTCTATGCAATGCTCAAAAGGTGATGATACACGAGACAACATTTTAAGCAATGTTGCCGCCAGCTGTCTTAAGTATCTCGATAGAAATGTGTTGCCTATTCTTAATGGGAAAGCGCCCAGCAACATTACTCAAAAAGCTGCTCTGTGTATCACCTAAACTCAGGTAATGGCTGACAGAGACGTTTTAAAAGCTCACATGGAAATGAAAACTCATCCTGGACTGAATAAATCATTTTCATTCCAGCATAAGCCAATGGGGATGGACACTCAGACACATGGAGAGGAGAAATAGTCCCTCCCTTTAGTTAAAAGAACCAATTAGCATTTGATACATTGGCTGGGCTTTGTTATTATTTTTATTTTTTTAGCATAGAAAATGCAATAGTTGGAGCCTGAAAAAAATATCATTTCTGCATTATCTTTTGTGAACCAAAGAGGCAACATTTATTAAGCATGTTTTGCTGATTTAACATATTACTGGAGTGTCAGGCGTATCTCAGTACAATAAAACAGTGCCAATATTAAAATTCTAATAATATCTAATAATTTCTAAAAATCAATTGTTTGAAACGTGAGAACAAACACCATTGAGCTTCCATTGATCATATCTGTTGTGCTCTTTGTCTGTGTGTTTAATAAAATATAATAAAAGCCTGAATCTGTTAATCAAATAGAGCGATAATGAATTAAGCCGCTTGATTCTGATGGGTTTACGATCTGTTTATGAACTTTCTGAAGCGTCAAAGTGACAAACATTCAGTGGAAGGACAACAATCTCTGATATAATTTAAAATGTATTTTGTGTTTTGATGAACAAAAGCCTTCTGGGTTTGAAATGACATGATGGTGAGTAAATAATAATAAGTGTCGTTTGTGGGTGAAATAACCCTTTAAAAGAGACTTATTTTGCAGCTCTCAGTGTGTAAAATATGGCAAATATTCAGTGCACAGTTAATGCTAGCAAATAAATTACACTTAATCACTTGTTAACACCTCCAAGTCCTATTCAAACTGAATCTTTTGAAGAAACTAGGACAATACACACACACACACACACACACACACATTTAAGACAGTAAACCGTTGCTGGTTTGGAGACAAACGCCCATGAGGACAGTTTAAAAGCCAGGCAACAGGTTATGCCAAAAACTTTATGAAATCAAATGAAAAACACAGATGTTTTTCTGAGCAATAACAATCCAGACTGTCAGGAATAACGCATGAGGTCAGATAACAACATTATAAAACAACTAAATCACACACACAAAAATAAAAATCTTAATCAATGGCATTTAAAACTAGAAGCCAAATTAGATGTTTTAAAATTGATCTTCATTTTTGGCTTTGCACAGCGATGTAGCCGTTTTAATCTAGGCCTATGCAATGAAAACAAAGACAAATCAGTAGAAATCACACGATACGTAAAGGGAAAAGGACACCATTACGGGCGGTGTGCCAAGTTGTGATTAGAGTAGACAAAACTGGTCGGACAGGAAGAACACTCACCGACTTTCCCAAAGGCCTCCCGCAACTCCTCCAGCTCATCTTTGGAAATCTTTCCTGCCATCTCCCCGAAGAACAACCTGAAGCTCTCTCAGACGTATAAAGTGTGTCCTTCTGTGGAGAGAAGACAAAAACTTTATTGTGTGGACTGTGGTAAATGCACCCTGGCGCCTGTCTTCTGACAGAGAAACCTGGATGTGGGATAGTACTGTATGATGATAAGACATGTAAATGATATGCAAACGTCTATCAAGCATGCAACACAGTAGACTATATTTGGGCAAAATGTATGTTCGAGAGGGCGTGTCAAGACTGGTCCTTTTGAATGCAAACTCACATGATTCACTGCCATGACAATGATCGAAACACTGCTATTAAAACGACTAATGGTTTCAGTGAACTGCAGAAAAGCGAAAGAGTCAAATAACCAACGAAAAAAAGGCCACCTAAAAAAAACGAGCCAAAAGCCAAAGTCTGGACAGGTTTCTTTGGGAGATCAATGTGTTATTTTATCTCTGAGTTATGATAGACGCGTACAAATCTGAATGCCAGATGCAGACGACAGTCGGCCTGTTTCTGTTTAAATGTGAAAGTCGACAACTACCATCTTAAAAATAAAAAGGTTCCAAAGCCATGCCATAGAAGTAGTTCCCCAAAGAACATTTCAGTGAACAGTTCTCAACAAAAAAAAAAATCTTAGGTGTGAAGATCGTTTTATCATTCTAAAGAACCCTTTTCTATTATAAAGAACGGAAGAAGATTCCATGGAATTTAAAGATGGAACAATCAATGCCAATAAAGAACCTTTTTTTTTACACAATGCAAAGGTTCTACGGAATTTAAAAGTTCCTCATGGAACCATCAATGCCAATAAAGAACATTTTACACAATGCAAAGGTTCTACGGAATTTAAAAGTTCTTCATGGAACCATCAATGCCAATAAAGAACTTTGTACACAATACAAAGGTTCTACGGAATTTAAAGGTTCTTCATGGAACCATCAATGCTAAATTGCCAATAAAGTACTTTGTACAAAATGCAAAGGTTCTACAGAATGTAAAGGTTCTTAATGGAACAATCAATGCCAATAAAGAACCTTTTACACACTGCAAAGGTTCTACGGAATTTTAAGGTTCTTCATGGAACCATCAATGCCAATAAAGAACCTTTACATTTAAGAGTGTAGCGCAAATCTTATCCAAACACACAATAAGCAGTACTACACTAAACACAATCCACTCAAATGTAACTATTATATAGTATAATGGCACTGGCCCAGGGTAAACTGGCCCACACTATGTTGACGTACCGTTTGAATCAAGGCCACAGCAAAATAAAACCTGTTGAGCAGAGTCCACCCACAGCAGCTGACCCGAGAACAGATGCAGCGTTCCAGCCTCTGCGGTACAAACTGACCCGAGATCTGCAGGCACTGCGGCACATCTTCCTTATAGCCACCACCTTAGAGGAACTCATGATGATTCAGGACACACCCACGGCGCATGTCAACATCTCCATTCCCATAGTCGTCAATCCAGCTTTTTTTCAGCAGTTAGTTATGTCATTAGCGGTGCCAGCCGTCCAACCACACCCCAGTGGGACGGCTTAAAGTTAGAGACTTCTAAAAATGCACTAAAGTGAGACAATGTCCTGCCAGGGTTACATAATGGTTCAATTGTGTGAATAACTCTTAAAGATGTGGATATTTTGTCTACATCTGATGTCATCCTTCTGCTATTCAGAAGGTCGATGTGAAAACTTTGCTGGAATTTTTTAAAGAAAAAGACAAAAACACAAACGGGCCAGTTATCTAGCCTTGTGGCATCCCTTCCCCGAGACCATACCATGCACTATACCTTTACCGAACTGAATTGATTCTTCCACAATTCATGCTTTAACAAGCTTCCTCACAATCCAAGCATAGATCAAGTATAATTTGACTAAGGTTTGTTTACTTCCCAAATGAGTGAGGAGTAGTTTGACCTCATGGGACTGAGTCATGCACAAATCTAAGCAACCAGAGGATCCTGTCTAGTCACTAGATTTTCAGTGTCTCTACGGACTGCCAACACTACACGAGTGACTGAACAAAGTCAAAACGATTATGCAGTGTTAAGTTACGAAGCAGAAGCGATGAAAAACTGCCACGGAAATGCTTTCAGGGGGGGTTTGATTGATTAACAGAAAGCTGAGCATGTGCTCAACCACAAAAAAACAGATTAACCAGCCTGGTGAGATGCAAAAAAAGGCTTTGGAATCTCAGTAAACACAAATGCTTCCTTCACTCCAAACTGCAAACAGATGCAACACAAGTGAGCTCAAACAGACGTCTACCACAGATGCTGTGCCGTTAGAAGAGCATCTGGGAAAAGAGGCGGACAGACAGACAGACGGAGAACGCTTTTCCCCATGTTAAGGAGAGAATGCTGGATGGAAGGAGCAAAAAGAAAGATAAAAAAGAGAGACAAACCGTCCTGGTGCGCGCTGAGAATGGGGCTGTAGGCAGCAGCGGTCGCAGCAGTAGAGGCAGTGCTCGCTCCACACCCTTCAAGGCTAATCTGAAACACCAGCATTCCTGCCTGCCTCACAAAGACCTATGGCAGCAAGTCATAACACTTCCTGACAGGCTATGGAGAAGCGGAGAGGGAGGAGGGAAAGGCAGGCGCAGACGGAGGACAAGAAGGAGAGGGGGAGGGGAAAACCTGCATGCTTCTCTTTTTTCTTTACTACCAACGTTTCCATCCCAGATGTACCGAGTAATGCAATAAAGTCACAAGAGAAAAAAAGGGGCAGGGAAACGGCCAGTCTCTTAAATCTGCATATCGTCACTCATCTTAAAACATCCTGCTGTTGCTTTAAAAAGTCGCTACCGAAGAGGAAAAAACAACACCGTGGACAGACATATGCTGAATCACTTGGAAACACATGCTGAACATGTGATATATCTGCATGTTCAAGCAGAAAGACAGATTGTGCTTTTATAAAAAAAAAAAAAAAAGTAACACTTTATTTTAAGGTTCAGTTATTAACTATTAACTAGTTGCTTATTAGCATGCATATTACTAGGATATTAGCTGTTTATTAGCACTTATAAAGCACATATTAATGCCTTATTCTGCATGACCTTATTCTACATCCCTTAATCTGACCCAACACCTAAACTTAAACGCTACAAAAACTACCTTATTAACTATTAAAGGGCTAGTTCACCCAAAAATGAGATTTCTTTCATTAACTCCTCTCCCTAATGTCGTTCCACACCCGTAAGACCTCCGTTCATCTTCACACACAGTTTAAGATATTTTAGATTTCGTCCGAGAGCTTTCTGTCCTTTGAATGTAAGTGTATGCACACTATACTGTCCATGTCCAGAAGGTAATGAAAACATCATCAAAGTAGTCCATATGAGACATCAGTGGGTTATTTAGACTCTTTTGAAGCATCGACAATACATTTTGGTCAAAAAATAACAAAACCTACAACTTTATTCAGCATTGTCTTCTCTTCCGGGTTTGTTTTCAGACCTCAAATAAAGAATCAAATGGTCGTGAATCAGCAGATTGATTCATGATTCGTATCGCCAATGTCACTTGATTTCAGCAGTTCCAGTTTGACACGCGATCCGAATCATGTTTCATAACCGTTTGATTATTTATTTGAGGAACGCGGAAGAGAAGACAATGCTGAATAAAGTCGTTTTTTTTTTTTGGACCAAAATGTATTATCGACGCTTCAAAATAGTCTAACTAACGTGGACAGCAAGTGGGCATTCACTTACATTCAAAGGACAGAAAGCCCTCGGACTAAATCTAAAATATCTTAAACTGTGTGTGAAGATGAACGGAGGTCTTACGGGTGAGGAACGACATTAGGGTGAGGAGTTAATGAAAGAAATCTCATTTTTGGGGTGAACTAACCCTTTAACTATTAACTGGTTGCTTATTAGCATGCATATTACTGGGATATTGTCTGTTTATTAGCACTTATAAAGCACATATTAATGCCTTATTCTGCATGACCTTATTCTACATCCCTTAATCCGACCCAACACCTAAACTTAAATGCTACAAAAACTACCTTACTAACTATTAATAAGCAGTAAATTAGGAGATTATTGAGGCAAAAGTCATAGATAATAGTGAATATGTGTTCCCCATACTAAAGTGTTTCCAAAAAACACACACACACAAAAAAAACATATGGTCAGCGCAAAAAACTGCAAGGAAAATAAACTAAACATTTTGTAATATCCTCCCAATCTATCACTGGTAAACTAGTTTCAAGGACGGCTGAGCGGGTACGTAACAAAGACTCATTCATTTGCAAAGGAAACAGGCCACATGAGAAATAGCAGAACATTCCCAGAGACAGACCTTAAACGAGGGCATGATGACCTCAAAACACACCCTTACTGTTTCAATTCAGCATTAAATTAATCAAATTTGGCATCTGCATCATAATCTTATTTCTCATAGCCTAAAGCACAAGTGTTTGGCAAACTACATGGGTCTGGGTTTTAGCGAAATGCTATGCGCTTGCCAGTTAAAATAGCACACCTCCACCTATCTCAGCGCCACATATCTCCCAAGTCCCTCCTTTTTCCCCATTTCATGAAAACATAACTCTCTATGAAAAGTAATAGCACAGCTCTCGTGATCTGGGACGAGTTGCATGACAGCACAAACAGAAGCTGATTAACACATAACCACCCACATTTACATATCAATGCCTATTTTAGCAGAAACCTGGCCGCACCCTGACGAAGAACTGTGAGCTATGCTGTAGTTTCACATGCAAGATAAGGTTAGCTCATTACACCATATCTCATTTACATAGAGATCTATACAACCTACGCTCGGTGGAAAAACATGCAACTACATACATTTTTACAAAACTATACAAACAATTCACTGCATTGTCGAAAAACACCAATTACTCCCATTCATTTTCACAGGAGCTATGATTACAAGAGCAGATTACTGATTAATTATGTTACTTATTTTAATGTGATTCCTTGTAAAATACTATGTTATAGCCTTTTACCATAGTGCATGACTAAACTAATACATGTTGATGTTTGCATCACATAACCATCTCCATATGCAACGTCTGGCGTAGTAAATTTGCTCGGTAGCTCAGCTGGTACAAAATTGCAGTCGGGGTACGAGTCACATGACACATAAGTCAGAATAGCCCCTTTCACACTGCACGTCAGACCCGCAATATTCCCGGAGCATTGCCGGGTCGCCTTCTGTGTGAAAGCAGCCACGTCCTGGAATTGATTACCGAATTCGACCCGGGTCGGGGACCTAGTAACATTACGGGATTCAACCCGGGACGAGCGCTGTGTGAACAAAAGCCGAAACTAATGCCGCAACGTGTACGTAGTTATCGTGCGACTCCTAGAGCTTGTTTTTTCAATGCTACAACCCTGCAGTGCCAGAAGAGCTCGTCGGTGTTTTAAACGCAGAGAGTGTTCGTATACAAAAGAAACTAAAATTAAACAAGCAGAAATGAGCGCAAACTGGACACTAGTCAAGACCACGGAGCTCCTTACTATCCGCGCTGAAGCTGAGATCACTCGCCATTATACGTCACATCAGGATGTCACGTGTCAACTCGACCCGGGACCGTTACGGGTTGTGTGTGAAAGCGCTCATATTACGGTATTTCGCTGGCAGTGTGAATGGACCAAATCTAGCGGCCCGGGAACAAATGCTGGGTCGGATTATCCGTGTATTTGCCGGAATCGCAGTGTGAAAGGGGCTAATAAAAGAGCTCAAAGACTTGTGGATTGGGATTGTTGCTTTAGCAAATTAAATTTTATCTCATGTTTACTTTTGTTAAAGGTGCAGTGTGTAAATTTCACCGCCGAAATGCAACCGTCCCCCTCCCTTTTGAAGCACATAGATGGCCGACACAAGACAAATATGTCTTTGTCTGAGACCGGAGAGAGTATTTAGTGCTCTGTAGAGCAGTTTGTCCATTTAGGGCCACTGTAGAAACATGACGGTGCAAAATGGTGGCTTCACTGTAAGGGGACCCGCAGTGTAACGGCTCGTTCTAAGTAGGGCTGGACGATATATTGAATATTAGAGATAATATCGCAATAAATTTGATGCCGATGTAAAATTTGAAAATATCGTGAATATTGAGTATTTCAAATTCAACATGCATACTTTCCTAAAAAAAACAATACCAGATAACGCAGAGGTCTGCTTTCACCGTTCACCAAACTTTGGAAGCAGAAGAGTTAAATATATACGCGCAGTGCATGACAAAGAAAGCAACAGAAACATGCGCGCATGAAAAATAATAGCGCGTCGCGGGACGTGCTCACGCTGCTGGACTCTGACCTGAAGCGCACGCGCACACACACACACAAATAATAGCGTGACGTGGGATGTGCACACACACAAAGTTGCCTTTCAGACAACATGCGATCGCGATTTCGGTTCTTTCGTGGATTACTGGGTTTCAGTGGTCAAACAAATGTAAAAAAAATGCACATCCTGGCGAGTATTCAGGTAAACACACTAGTGTATGTCTTTAGTGAACGTACACAGAGTTGAGTGAGAAATCGTGTTACAATGAATTTGGTCCATGGAGGTCTTAAAAAAAGATTCTCATGAATTTGCATATTAAAAACACCACATAGACATATAAACAACATTACAAACTAGATTTTCACCATTTTCACTTTAACACGTTTAGGTTTAGGGTCGGGTTTAGTTTAGGTGCTACATTATTTTCAAACGAGAGCAACCAATGGCATGATTTGGGGGCGAGACTATCAGTTTGCCCAACCATAACCAATGGATGATGTGTATAAAACATGTTTGAAAACAATCAATATGTTTGCAATAACATTCGGTGATGCTGATGCACAGAAATGACACACTTTAGCAAAAACCTCGTTGGAGCAAAAAAAACATGGCTAACATTAGTAAAAAATAAAACGTTTTACAGTAGCTTTGCACACATTGCATACATTTCTAGACACAAGTGAAAGGTTCCTTTCATTAAGAATGTCTAAATGTGTTACCAGACCACAGAGGAATGAGATTTTGGCATTCCTGAAGATCAGGTTACAACACAACACATCACCCGTTAAACAAGTCAGATCTTGAAGATCAGGAACGTTCAGTTTCAAGAGGCAGAACTGTAGTGGAAAAATCCACCTAACAGCTGGAGATCACAGTCTGGTTGGTTCTTCAAATTCCACCATTGAAAAACAACAACTAATATTTAATAGGTCTCTCATCTCTGTTGTTCTCAACAGTTGCTGAAACTTGCTGGCATTTCATAGCCTGAGGAACAATGGCGTGGGGTTTAAAGGGGCAGGACAATGGTCTACTTCAAACCATGAAGACAGGTGTTCACTTACAGATCCTTTTGTAAACTCAACCACGGGACATTTACTGACACAAGAGAGAGAGAGTTACACAGAGATTTTAGAAGAACCAAGAAATAACATCTTGGAAAATCTCATTACTATAATGCAAAAAAAAGTAAAGCGGTTTTAGTATTATAGCAGGCTGTGTAGTATTTCTTCAAAACATTGCAAAATTCCTATAACTGGATTGTATTACTTTTATATCGTATAGTTACTGTGATAAATACTCATTCTGCGATATGCAAATTTGATCCCTGTGCTAATCACTGAACTGTTTAATTTATGCGACTACAATATTTAAAAAATAGGAACGGAAGTCTCCCTCTCCTTCCTCCTTTCAGGTATGGATAGTCGATATGCTATCCATAATACAAATGCAAAAACTTTGCATTAATCAAATGGACACATTTTCCCGTTGTTGGAATCCCTTTTGAAAAAAACTAAAAATATAGTAAACTGTGTTCCTGTATCAACAACCTATCCTCCCACCGCTGTACTAAATGTGACTGTAACAACTGGCAATAACTGCATCTGGGCCCTGTTTGATTGTTGTTTAATTTGTAAATTTAAATAAACAAAAAATATATATTAAAAAATAGCATTGTAATGAAAAAATACTGTAATGATTACAGTAGTGAACATAAGAATCACAGAGTATAATACGAACTACTAATCATCACTATTGAAATGCATGCATTACAGTCAAAATAATTACATTTGAGGGAAATATCAAATTAAACTTCTTAATCATGAAATCACAACTCTCACAAATTCTTTGTGCAAAAACAGGAAATTCTCTCAAATAAATTCATTGCGGAGAGTGGAGGAACTTGCCAGAGTAAACCTGACACTTCAAACAAACATGTCCACTCCTAACGGCTCCACGTAACATGATCTTATGACTAGACCCATTCAAGATATCAGTGAAAGCAATAAAATCCACCAACAGGGTGTTTATAAACAACATTATGAAGACATGTCCCTTGCAGCATATTTAGAGCAATGCGAAGGGGATTCAGAGGCACACAACACATTAGAGGAAGGAATAGCTGAATGTTGACCACTTCCCAGCATTCAATCGAGAAAGAACTGAAACACTGAAGAAAAAGACATGAAGTCCAGCCAAGAGAAGAGCAACAATATTCACAAGGTTCAGCTTCACAAAGATGGACATCTGAGGTGAATGCAGGTTTGTGTAACCAGAGCGGGAGTGTTTAGTCTACAGCCTCCGCTGGTTTATCATAGATCATAAAGCATGAATAAACCAGTGAAGTGCTACAAAACCACATAAAAAAGACAGACTACCAGTCTGAAAATGCAGTCGTCGAGACGCTCCAAACTTGTACAACTGTCTGTCTTGTATGGAACACAAAAGGAGATCATTTAGCAGACTCTTTTTTTTAATAGATATAGAATAGTAAGTGTTAGTAGAGATTGGTCAAGGGTTGACGAAAAAGATTCAGCAGCTCACGTTGAGTTAGGCAGGTCATTCCACCTGCTGGGAACAGTTCAGGTAAACGTCTGAGAAAGTGATTTTGTGCCTCTTTTAGTGTTACCCTTTCCACCAAGCTGTGCTTGTTCAGAACCAGAGACTAGTTTCAAATCAGTCATTTGTCTTTCGACACCCAAAGCACCAGCTCTGAACCAGGAAAAGTGGTTCTTAAGTAGCACCAAAACAATCCGCAGATCGGCAATTGGGTGAGAGACAAATCATTAATACGTACGTCACTTTTATTTTTGATTTCAGCTCATTTCAAGATCAAAGACTGCAATGGGAGAGAGAGCGGCATTAGCACTGGTATAATTAGTCTCGCTATGTTTTAATGACGACAGCTGTGTTGAGCTTTAGGATGTGACGCTGAACATTAACGTTTGATTTGCGGCAGTTTGCTGAAGAGATACAGCTAGAGATACACAGAGTTTGCACATACATCACCGTCATTGGGATGTGTAAAATGTTTAATGGAAATTTATATACTTGGTATCTCTGAAATGTACACCATTAACTTTTTATTTCTCAAAGCTAAGCGTACTAAATAGCGTAACAAGCTGTCAGTTGTGTGTGTGTGCGTGATAAAACACTTAATAAAAACTAAATAAAACAAGATGTGTTACTATATCCCCTTTCACACTGCACGTCGGACCCGTAATATTCCCGGAACATTGCCGGGTCGCCTTCTGTGTGAAAGCAACCACGTCCCGGAATTGATTACCGAATTCAACCCGGGTCGGGGACCTAGTAATATTGCGGTATTCGACCCGGGACGAGCGCTGTGTGAACAAAAGCCGAAACTAATGCCGCAATGTGTACGTAGTTATCGTGCGACTCCTAGAGCTTGTTTTTTTCAATAATACAACCCTGCAGTGCCAGAAGAGCTCGTCGGTGTTTTAAACGCAGAGAGTGTTCGTATACAAAAGAAACTAAAATTAAACAAGCAGAAATGAGCGCAAACTGGACACTAGTCAAGACCACGGAGCTCCTTACTATCCGCGCTGAAGCTGAGATCGCTCGCCATTATACGTCACATCAGGATGTCACGTGTCAACTCGACCCGGGACCGTTACGGGTTGTGTGTGAAAGCGCTCATATTACGGTATTAGGCTGGCAGTGAGAATGGACCAAATCTAGCGGCCCGAGAACAAATGCTGGGTCGCATTATCCGTGTATTTGCCGGAATCGCAGTGTGAAAGGGGCTTATGATGATTACCTCAAAATATAGATCTGCATGTGCGATATACTTTATCTGAATTAAATACAAACACATCTCTCACGTTTGCTCACTTCCCGTGTGCCATATAGGTTGTCGACCCGTGGTTTAAATTAATTCAGCTAAAGAAGAACTCTGTAAATCGCTGAAAATCGTAGATACGAGTGGGTGGCAGGTGGATGATTTCTTTTTTCTTTTTTTTTACAGCGTATTCAGGCTGTTTAGCGCATCTACAAATTACGGCGAGCTGCACAAACACGTTGGATACACTGTGTTTTGGATGCGGATGTAGGTTAGCAAAGCAGTGTCCATTAATAGTAAAGCAATGTCCGCCATTGTTGATGGAAGGCTTGTTTGAGATGCATCGATGCTGCGCAGACCGATCGGTACATGACATAAACATACCGAGAGTTTGGAGAGCCAATGACTCCTTAATACGTTTGAATCACTCTTGTGCAGTGATCATCGATCTGCGCAGCGGCGATGTATCTCGAACAAGCCTGGTGTGTTTGTGTTTGCCGTGCTAGTGTTGCTGGGAAAGATAAAACGTATACGGTGATGTTCGCTTGCAGAATGCAAGCTTCTGGAGGGCACATAGGTCTGAAGTAATGAGTTTAGGTATAGGGGTGCAGAGCCAGTGGCAAACTTCAGTGCCTTAAATTTGAGTGGCAATTGGCAACCAGTGCAATTTTATGAGGAAAGGCGTAACGTGTGCTCTAAAGACCACTCTGTGGATTAGTTGCAGAGGTTTGACAGTGCATGTTGGAAGGTCTGCCAAGAGAGCATTACAATAGTCCAGTCTGGATAGAACAAGAGCTTGGACCAGGAGTTGTGTATCATGCTCCGATAGGAAGGGCCTGATCCTCCTAAAGTTATATTTGGCAAATCTGCAGGACCGGGCAGTTCTAGCAATGTGGTCTGTGAAGTTTAACTGATCATCAATCACAACTCCAAGGTTCATGGCTGTCCTGGATGGACTTAAGGTTGATGAACCGAGCTGAATGGAGAAGTTTTGATGAAGTGTTGAGTTGGCCGAGACCAGAAGCAGTTCTGTCTTCGCAAGGTTGAGTTGAAGGTGATGGCCATTCACCAAGCAAGAAATGTCTGACTGCCATCTGGCTGGAATGAGAGCTACAGTTGTGTTTCATTAGCATAGCAGTGATAGGGAAAAACACGTTTTGGAATGACAGATCCTAGTGATGACTGATGAGATTAAGATGGAGAGAGAAGTGGTCCCAGCACTGAGCCCTGAGGCACCCCAGTAGCTGGATGATAGCAGTGATAGGAAAAGCCATATTTATGATAACAGCTCTTAATGATGACATGTAGATGGAGAAGAGAAGTGGTCACAGCATTGAGCCCTGAGGCACTCCAGTAGCTAGATGTTTTCAACTTAGACAACTCACCCCTCCACGACATCCTAAAGGACCTACCTGAAAGGTAAGACTTGAACCATTGGAGTGCGACTCCTGAGATGCCCTTAATCTTGAGGGCTGACAGGAGGATCTAATGCGTTTTATGTTTCGCTCTGTACAATGTTGGACACATAACATTACTAGGCTAATTAATATGATTAGCCTTTGTCTTGAGTACGTTATCAAACAGCTAATAAAGTGCTGCTGATGTCACACAAACCCTGTTCCCTTTCACCATCTTAAGCCCCGTTTTCACCAAAATTACCCGGAACAATTTGTACCAGGAACTTTTTTTACAGGAACTTTTCTCCCCCCGACCTGCAGCTGTCTGCGTTTCCACCGCGATCTAAAGTTCCCTGAAGATTAGGCAAATTAGTCTGGTGACTGCGCGCAACTGCTCCTCCAAGTCAGTGACGGACCGTAATCATTTTTGCGCGATACTATATCCACGTTTACAAGCACACTTTTTTTGTCATTCCGATTGAAAGATTTAGTGGACTGTTTACATGAGATGTTATCCAAACCGATCTGGTGTTTACATGTGATGACTTTCAATCGCAATCATTTTGTCACATGCAGTTTGTCTGCCGCATCAAAAATGTCGCCGCTGTTTTCTCCAGCAGCTGGAATGTGTTAACTATAGCAACTCTTAACGGCCACCAGGACTAATACAGTATTATATAAGCTATTTATCTGTTGTAAAGTGTAATTATCATCTCAGAAAAAAAAAAAAAAAATCTTCTGTCAGGCGCAGTTAAAGTAAAAACTGCCTGGGGCAATATACGCTGTGTCATTATTCCAACATTATCTTCATAACTTACGAAATAAAAAGTTTACCCCTCAGAAAAATGAACTTTCCTCTCTTGTCAACATGAGCGCTGTCACGTCATGTAAGGACGCACACTTAAAAGTAATCGGTCAGGTCGTTTACATGGTGAAAAAAAATTCATAACGAGTATGGAAGAGATGCAAGCTGTGCTGCTTTTGCTGGTTATGTATAGGTTTACTAAAGAGGTAATTAACAACGACAGAAAAGAGCTCTAATATGCAGATTCAGCAGCATGCAGCGCATATTCACTGAACATTATTTACTGAACATTATTAATTATATTTGAACGTGGGGGAGAGGACGCTGGCGTTGTCTGTTCGCCGCTTCTCCACCCACAACAAATCATGTTAATGTACTATTAGATTTACATTTTATTTTATTTCCTTATGTTTGTGACTAGTCTAACAGTCAGAGCTACAATTGGGACTGTTGCTGATTGCTGGCAGCCACTGAGAGGTCGTTGTTCGTCGTTTCGCCGTTTTCAACCGCTTCTCTAATGTTTACGTTTGAATTGCTGCGGTTGGTTTCTGGTTTGGAGGACATTTGATGTTTCTTGCCGCGGGTGCTCACTGGTGGTCTCCCTTGGGCTTAAGCTGCATGGTGGCTGAAGTTTGCACCGGGTTAGCGTCATCCAGGCTCTCGTTGGCGGCGTCCGGCATGATGTTGGGATGTTCTGCTTCTCGGCTGCGCCGCTGTTCCGTCCTGCATTGCGACCATGGAGCGACATCTGCGCCGGCCCCGGTGTGTCCACAGAAGTGCCCGGAGGAATGTTCTGCCTCCTGCATGGTGCTGCAGCGATCCCCATCGTTTGAATCATCATGAAGAAGACCCATCATCTGGTCTTCAGCTGTCGTACCTCGGCGATGTCATCGGGACACTGCCGCTGGGAGAAATCTGAAACATGGAGTGGACCACAGTGTGCTGCGGAGCTAACAGAGACTTCCACCATCAGCTGTTTTCTGTCCACCATCAGCTCTGTTTCTGTTCACCATCAGCTCTGTTTCTGTTCTGTTTTCTGTGTTGGTTGATTGTTTGTAGTATTCTATATTTTTTACTTGTTATTCATTTTTTGTTGTTATCCCCCCCCCCCCCCCCTTGTTGCACTTTGAGATTCTTCGGAATGAAAAGTGCATTATAAATAAAATCTATTATTATTATTATTATTATATTCAGAAAGCTTGTAAAGCTGGATTTAAAATGACAATGTATATTATTATCAGCTATTACGGACATTGCACGTGAGATGGCTGAGACGACCGCGCGCCACCAGACAGAGAGCAAGACTGATATTTACTGAACGCAGAATGAACCTCACAAAAGACTTTTAAAAATGCCGGCTGAAATAAAATGTTGCGTGAGCTCAACCAATCAGCATGTTCAGCGCCGAAGTCCCGCCCTCGAATGTTCCTGAACTTTGAAAAAGTACTACCTCGCGAGCAGGGCCGTTTGGAGGGGGAAATATTTACCCGCAACTTCATTTAGACCCTGGTTCCTGCGGTCAAAACACACCGGGTACCACCCCAAAGTTCCTGGGTAAAGTTCCTGCGGTGGAAACGCGGCTTTAGACTCAGACAGCGGCCTTCTGGAAATCAGCATTCTTAAAAAGCCTTTGATCATCATACAAAGACAATGGAGAAAAGCCCCGCCCCCTCGTGATGGGACTGGTTAGTGAAAAAAAAGTATCTAACAAAAGAAGGATGTTTGAATTCACAGTACTCATTAAAAACTAGGCAAGAAGTACCCGGATGACCTACTACTTCTAGTGAGAATCTGAAGTGTGCAGACGATGGACACTTTACTATCCCATGAGGCCACGGGAGAGGATTTGTGAATGATAGTGATGCGATGCAACTAATGCTGGAAGGTCACTTGATAATGAAACATGTCAAATGTAGTACGGATTACATACTATAGAACTACTTTTTTAGTACCTAGAGTAGGCCAATGCGATTTCAGACGCAGCCAATGTCTTTAGAACATGCTTCAAAGAAAAGTATTGTTAAAAACAGGTACTAGCAATTTTCTGCCAAGTTTACAGATGTTTCCTTTAACCCTAAAACACACCATAATGCAACGCATAATTCAAAATACATAAAATACAAACAAAATCAATATGGAATAGTCCTTCATAATAACACAGTACATTTGGCACAGTTTTTACAGAGTTTTCTTACAGTGCTGCTGCATGTCAAGACTCAACGTTTGGTGGCTTTTATGAGGGGAAAATGTGGCAGAACTGGGGTGGAACCATCTGGAGTTCAAAACCCGAAGGCCAACAGATGAAGACATTTTTTTTTCATAATCATTCAAGACTTTTAGTTATAGCCTATGCTCACTAGAGGAGACAGAAAGACACAACAGGCCTGTGAAATAGTTAGAGAATCAAAATAGATGTTAAACTTGAGACACTTCAATCTGTAGAGTCAACGTCATATCTGAGGTGGCGTTAATACAGCACTGACTATTTCCTGTAACAATCCTAAGAGTTATGGCACCATCATGTAGATGGGTATCGTTTAAAACAATCAAGATTCATTCAGCATAATCTAGTCAAATGTTTGGAGGTCATGAGCAAACAGCCTCCCACAGACATTGCTGAAGCATTTGTGTCCTGACATCACTTTAACCTCAGGCTTGACAATGGCATCCAAACCACACGGTTGTCCAGGAACTGCTCTGACCGAGAACATGCTCTTGTGAGCCGACTGCAAGTAACACTTACAGCTGAAGAATGAAGGGTTGGAGACTGAGAGACAGCTCTCGGAGGAAGAATATAACCACAGCATGACAGAACTTAGTGTTTCAAAGAGGACACAGGCAGACATCACTTAACACACCGGCTTTGTTATGATCAGGAATGCAGATTCACCTTCCTGAACCAATCACAGCTTGGGAAAGCAATGCAAGTATCGGAGTTCTCAGTCTTTGTTGTGGCATTTTTGAAGGCTGTCTGTCGAGCAACAAAAAGTCAAAGCCACACATTCCTATCTAGCCCAGAAATGCAGACAGGGAATTGCCTCATGTCTTGGGCTTTGCACCACAACAACTTACACTACTGGCTGCTGAGACATCCAATAAGATCTGCATACAGTACATAACACACAGTTTACTTCAGCGCAGTCTGGAAGTGTGTTCCCCCAAGGGCACTGCGAACATGGAATAAGGAACATCGATATGTCACTAGACAGGAAGTGGGGAGTGCATCAATACAGCACTGCAAGAAGATTGACTGAAATAAACACATCATTATTTGAGGCTCCCGGGAGGGGTTTGTAGTTGTTTTCGGGTATTTATTGTGTGAGATGCGACAATATCATGGTGTAGAGATTATTAATACAGCACAACTATCATGTTTACAGTTAAATAAGATGTGGTACTCATCTAAGGGCGTGTTCACACTTGACATCTTTTTTGAAGTTGCCAGCGTCTGTTTAACATTATAATCCTATGGAGTAAAACGTGTTGTCAAAAAAGTTGTGGGCATTTTTTTTAAACGTCGACGTCTTTTTCTGCTACTCAGTGCATCTTTTCATGTTGAAAAAAGTTGAAATTTTCTGATAAAACGCACTACGTCAAGCGCCTTTTTGATAGTTGACCAATGACAAGCGAGTAGCAAGACCTGACTCGTTTCCATAACAAGAAAAATGGAGAAGATTGGGTTTCAAAGAGTGCGTTTTTTGAAAACGATACCGTTATCGTCTTTGAGTGAACTACAAAAATGTGAATTTGCATATGCATGTTTCTTTACAAAGTGACATTGCCATCTACCGGTCTGACAGCAGATTACAGCGTTTTTAGTCGTTTTCACAGATCCGTGTGAACGGAAATCGTTTCGATGTTGTTGTCTGCACATGCTTTTCCGTTTTAGCACATCTGTGTCATGAAAGATCAAAAACATATTTGAAATTATGCAGTATATATTAGAAATATGCATGGAATAGTCTATCCCATGATGCAATGTGTTCATTGTGACTTTCATTTTGACAGTGATAAATGATCTCAAACCGATACTCAACTGGACTGCCCTAAATTAAAGTCACCATGAAATCAATTAATTATCCATGCACATCTTGAATCATCCTCATAATCTTGAATCAGAAGGACTTCCCCTCCCTCTTGCAGAGACATCTCTTCTCTTCTCTGATGACGAGGGCGGGGCAACCTGTCACTCACATGAGATCCACCAATAGCAAACCTCAATCACCCAATCAATTCTCATCTGACAAAATCAAGCCCCGCCCTACATTTGTTCTTGTTTGAAAAGCTGTTTCACTTGGGTTGCAAAGTTTCCAGACACTTTCCAGACAAAGCCCCACTGCAACCCTATGTTTCATTGCATCACAATAGGGAAGAAAAGACTGTCACATTATTTCATTACATATATACACGGCATTTCCATGCCGATTTTAAAAAGTTTTAAACAAAATGCACTGCACAATACGTATACTGCTTCCTTATGAACAGCATGGAAATGTAAACATACACTTTTCAAATGACCTCACGTTTCCCTTCAAAACTGCAGTTCAGTCAAGTAAGTCATGGAGCTCAAATTAAGACTCTAAGACTATTGACATCAGTGGTTCATCCTCAACTATTAAGAAACTGATTCAAAAGAAGAACATCCATTCATTGACAAACCAACATTCATCTTCAAATCACAGCTAACGTTATATTCATTTATAACAACAACCATACACGTCTCCGACTGCAAATAAACCCTCATCACATGATATGCCGTCTCTAAACACCACACAACACTAGCGAAATGAAAATATAAACTAATAGTTCCAATACAGTGATTAAATAAAGCATTTAAGCTTCCAAAAAAGCTCGCGAGACTGCTTATAGTAGATTTAAATTAAGTTAATGCCTCAGAGTTTGTAGGAAGAAAAACAACACAATCTGAAACCCAAACGTGCTCTGCATAGTTTAATAAGTTCAGTAACTTACTGCGTCCGTCTGTGTTTGTTGCCCTGCTGGCGTTGCACTCACAGAAACACACACAGTCACACACTGATCTCATGGGCTGCGTCAACACACAAACACTGAACTCATGGGCTGCGTCTACACACACACACACACGAGCTGCCTACCTAGACAGCACAGTCTCTCTCTCTCTCTCTCTCTCTCTCTCTCTCTCTCTCTCTCTCTCTCTCTCTCTCTCTCTCTCGCAAACACACACACACAAGCTGCCAAACTCTCAGTACAAGAATTCAACTCGCATATATATATGCCTACTAGTTTTAGTTTTTAATCTATATTTTCTGTTTTTATCATAGATTTATGTTTAGTTAAAATATATAAATATATATAATATATATAAATTATATATATATTGTTGCAGGATTATGGTACAGTGATGTATCAGATGGTATTACTACTATACACGGATCAGGCATAACATTATAACTAATATTGTGTTGGGAGCCCTTTTGCTGCCAAAATAGCCCTGAGCCGTTGAGGCGTGGACTCCACTAGACCCCTGAAGGTGTCATGCGGTACATGCCACCAAGATGTTAGCAGCAGATCCTTTAAGTCCTGTAATATGTGGGGTGGGGCCGCCATGGTCGGACTTGTTTGTTCAACACATCCCACAGATGCTCATTTGGATTTAGATCTGGGGAATATATACTGAGTATACTCAGTATCTTTATACTATGTAATTTGAAGGCCAAGTCAATGCCTCAAACTCATTGTTGTGCTCCTCAAACCATTCCTGATGCATTTGTGCTTTGAGTCAGGAGAATACCATTTCCATGAAAGGCTGAACATGGTCTGCAGCAAGACTTAGGTAGGTGGAGCGTGTGTAAGTAACTTCCACATGGATGACAGGACCCAAGGTTTCCCAGCAGAACATTGCCCAAAGCATTGCTTTCTTCCCATAGTGCTTCCTGGTGCCATGTGTTCCCCAGGCATCAATGAGCCTTGGCCGCCCCTGACCCTGTGGCCCGTTCTCCACTGTTCCTTCCTTGGACCACTTTTGATAGATACTGACCACTGTAGATCAGGAACACCCCACAAGAGCTGCAGTTTTGGAGATGCTCTGACCCAATCATCCCAAATCTGACCCAAACTCACTCAAATCCTTATTCTTGCCCATTTTTTTCCTGCTTCTAACACATGAACTTTGAGGACAAAATATTCACTTGCAACGCACACCCACTAACAGGTGCCGTGATGAAAAGATAATCAGTGTTATTCACTTCACCTGTCAGTGGTCATAATATTATGGCTGACTGGTGTATATACCATTGTTTTTAGATGGCACTCAACATTACTTCAAAGAATATACAGTATATGGTGTATGTCCAAAACAATATGGTATTGCATGCAGTGTTGGATGTAATTGAGTAATCTAATTAATGCAATTCAATTACTTTGAACTCAAGTACAGTTACTTCTGATGTAGGTTAATGTACTACCATAAACAGCAATAGGGATTTTAGGGCAAGACTAATTTATGCAATTTGTATATTGTTTATTTGAACGAATCAACCGTGCAGTTTCGTGAGTATCCTTTAACTGTTTAACTGGTCGAGGTTGATATAGGGTATTTATAAAGTAATTAGTCATCCAAAGTAATTTGAACAGAAATCTAGTCGCTACTTTTTTTTTTTTTTTTACAGTAACTTACCCATTACATGCTACATTTTGTTTGTGTAGGAATGGAATTCAGTTATTCACTCATTTTATGATCATAAAATATAAAATTATTGATACTTTTTCTTATGAGTCATGCTGCTGTCGTTCTCTTTTTCTCCGTCTGTTTTTCAGGTCACGGCGGTTTTCTGGGTCATAATTACAGACTCATATTCCAGAATAGGAGGAAATACCAAGGTGAGGAGCAAAAGTTATTATTAACAGCATAACGGTCCTGCTACGAGAGAAGCCGCTGTGTTTCCCGGAATTTCCTTCCGAGCTCTGTTTAGACATGTTTCATGTCCTGATGGTGTATAAATGCTCAGCCTCGGGTTTATTCTCTAAATATTAACACTTTTAATCAAATTAACAAATTCTCATCAAACAGCACATGCCATTTCATCACACAAGCAAAACCAAACAACCAAATAAGCTTCCAGTGGTCCACTTTAGCATTCCACTCACTTTAAGTAACTTTGCAACGTCATGTCAACTAGCAATTTCTGTTGGGTAGCATAAACATAAAGTGTCAGCAGATCTTAAAGGGGGGGGTGAAACACTCAGTTTCAGTCAATCTCATGTCAATCTTGAGTACCTATAGAGTAGTACTGCATCCTTCATATCTCCGAAAAGTCTTTAGTTTTATCATATTTATAAAAGAAATATGGGCTGTACCGAGTCTTTCCGGAAAAAACCGAGCGCCTGGAGGCGTATCGTGTGGGCGGAGCTAAAGAATGACGATCGCGAACAAAGAAGTGACGTCCTCAAGCGTGGAGAAACTCATGGCTATCAATCTCAGCTAATACAGATAATGATCCAGAATCAAATCCGAGGCGGAAATAAACTGAACAGGAGAAACAGCAACAGCAGGACGTCCGTCTCTGTGGTATGGACTGTATTTAGTGGCCTGTCAACATTTGTGTGTGTTTACTCGCAGTTTATGAGGACATGATTCGGTTTATGGACTATTGTATGCGACTAAACCTTAGCAGTAGCAAGCAAAACGGTTTTGCACGTCAGACTAGTGTAACGTTATACAGAGAACAGCAATGGAGTCCGTTAGCGCATTTGAATGACGAAGCACGCGATCGTGCCGTTTACTGATGTTTACTCACGCGACGAGCCGACAGCACAGACATCTGAAGTCGTTTTACTCACCGGCTGCTTCCAAAGCAGGGCCGAACCTTTATCGCTGGGACCGCTCCGTCAAAAACACACTTCTTTGGTATGATTTGGTGAAGTCCTGTGACAGCAGTGACCGTGGAAATCCACTTTGAGACGCGACTGAAGCGATGTTGTGAAGCTTCCCGTCATTTCTGCGTTCAAATCGGTTCAAATGCAGCGCTGCCTTCCCAGAATGCTGTGCTGAAGTCGCTCGACGTCACCCATAGGAATAAAGTGGAGCGCGGCGCCACCATAGGGCGCGTCGGAAGTGTTCACGGACGAGTGGATCTGCACCTGAGAGAGTGTTTACGGCCGTGCATTTCCTCTCTCGCTCTAGTCACGCGCGCGCGCCCTACCGGGAGAAGAGCCCGTACGGCCCATACAAGGACCTTCCGCTCTATTAACGTCAAGTCGAGCCATACTCGAAAAAAACTCTCCGAAACTTGTGAGAAACCGGAAGGAGTATTTTTGACACAGAAATACTCCATCAAACGTCCAACATTAGTTTTTGAAACTTTGTCTATGTTTAGGATGGGAATCCAAGTCTTTAACAGTGTAAAAAGCTCAGTATGCATCAAACAGCATTTCACCCCCCCCCCCCCCCCTTTAAAGTCCCCATGAAATCAAAATTTTATTTTTTTGTCTTTTAGTATGAATATGTTAGCCTTCAAAATAATCACCAAATTCACATTTAGAAGACATAAGCATTCAAAACGTACAGTCTCTCACTTCCGCCAATATGATCAATGATTCTGAGGACAACACTCTGCACTTCAGCTTCTCATCAGATTTTCTGTCCAATCAGACGGTCTCTAGAATCTGAAGCCCCGCTCCCTACTTTATTAACATATGTTGCAGATGTGGCTGAAATAACTCACTTGTTTACACAATGCACTATATAGGGGATAGGGAACGATCAGCCAGTGCACTATAGGAGATAGGGAATGATCAGACAGTGCTCTATATAGGGGATAGGGAATGATCACAGTGCACTATATAGGGGATAGGGAACGATCAGACAGTGCACTATATAGGGGATAGGGAATGATCAGACAGTGCTCTATATAGGGGATAGGGAATGATCACAGTGCACTATATAGGGGATAGGGAACGATCAGACAGTGCTCTATGTAGGGGATAGGGAACGATCAGACATTGCACTATATAGGGCATAGGGAACGATCAGACAGTGCTCTATATAGGGGATAGGGAATGATCAGACAGTGCAATATATAGGGGATAGGGAATGATCACAGTGCACTATATAGGGGATAGGGAATGATCAGACAGTGCACTATATAGGGGATAGGGAACGATCAGACAGTGCAATATATAGGGGATAGGGAACGATCAGACAGTGCACTATATAGGGGATAGGGAACGATCAGACAGTGCTCTATATAGGGGATAGGGAATGATCAGACAGTGCACTATATAGGGGATAGGGAATGATCAGACAGTGCAATATATAGGGGATAGGGAACGATCAGACAGTGCTCTATATAGGGGATAGGGAATGATCAGACAGTGCTCTATATAGGGGATAGGGAATGATCAGACAGTGCACTATATAGGGGATAGGGAATGATCACAGTGCACTATATAGGGGATAGGGAATGATCAGACAGTGCTCTATATAGGGGATAGGGAACGATCAGACAGTGCTCTATATAGGGGATAGGGAATGATCAGACAGTGCAATATATAGGGGATAGGGAACGATCAGACAGTGCACTATATAGGGGATAGGGAACGATCAGACAGTGCTCTATATAGGGGATAGGGAATGATCAGACAGTGCTCTATATAGGGGATAGGGAATGATCAGACAGTGCACTATATAGGGGATAGGGAATGATCACAGTGCACTATATAGGGGATAGGGAACGATCAGACAGTGCTCTATGTAGGGGATAGGGAACGATCACAGTGCACTATATAGGGGATAGGGAACGATCAGACAGTGCTCTATATAGGGGATAGGGAACGATCAGACAGTGCTCTATATAGGGGATAGGGAACGATCAGACAGTGCTCTATAGGGATAGGGAACGATCAGACAGTGCTCTATATAGGGGATAGGGAACAATCAGACAGTGCTCTATGTAGGGGATAGGGAACGATCACAGTGCACTATATAGGGGATAGGGAACGATCAGACAGTGCTCTATGTAGGGGATAGGGAACGATCACAGTGCACTATATAGGGGATAGGGAACGATCAGACAGTGCTCTATGAAGGGGATAGGGAGCGATCAGACAGTGCACTATATAGGGGATAGGGAACGATCAGACAGTGCTCTATGTAGGGGATAGGGAGCGATCAGACAGTGCACTATAGGGATAGGGAACCATCAGACAGTGCACTATATAGGGGATGGGGAACGATCCCAGTGCACTATATAGGGGATAGGGAACGATCAGACAGTGCTCTATATAGGGGATAGGGAACGATCAGACAGTGCACTATATAGGGGATAGGGAACGATCAGACAGTGCTCTATATAGGGGATAGAGAACGATCAGACAGTGCTCTATATAGGGGATAGGGAATGATCACAGTGCACTATATAGGGGATAGGGAACGATCAGACAGTGCTCTATATAGGGGATAGGGAACGATCAGACAGTGCACTATATAGGGGATAGGGAACGATCAGACAGTGCTCTATGTAGGGGATAGGGAATGATCAGACAGTGCACTATATAGGGGATAGGGAATGATCAGACAGTGCTCTATATAGGGGATAGGGAACGATCAGACAGTGCACTATATAGGGGATAGGGAACGATCAGACAGTGCTCTATATAGGGGATAGGGAACGATCAGACAGTGCACTATATAGGGGATAGGGAACGATCAGACAGTGCACTATATAGGGGATGGGGAACGATCAGACAGTGCTCTATATAGGGGATAGGGAATGATCACAGTGCACTATATAGGGGATAGGGAACGATCAGACAGAACACTTTCCTGTTTCAGAGGAAATTACATCCACAAATTGAATAATGCGGCACACGTCAATTTCAACGCACATAAGTTACTTATAGGAGAATGCAACCATGACTCTACAGGCCAACCAGTTTTGGACAATGGTCATATTCCAGGTCTATTGTTTTAGGTGGTCTATTTTAGAGAACACATTGCTGTCTATTTCATCATATATTTCACGTCTTTCATCATCACGCAGACTGTTTCCTTGTGAAATTGCATGAATGGCATCATAAAGCTGAGGGGAAAACAATATAATCAGACAAGCTGGGTGAGAAAACACTGAGCTGTTGAGCATATGAATGGCATATAAAAAGTTTAAGGGTTATAATAACAAGCCTTTTTTTTCTGACTCAACAATAAATACATAGCTAGACAGTGCAGTCGTGTAATGCCTTATTGAGCAGCCGGCTGGAGAAGCAGTGTGTGAGTGAGTAACAGGAACACTTCACTGGAAACAACTTCAACGTGACACTTAAACCTCATCTGATAGACCTCTTATACAGAAAAGGAGAGAGGTTTTTACTAGTGCTGTCAATCGATAAAAATAAAAAATACTAGATTCATAACACATTTTTTTATTAATCGCATTTAAAACAAAATTTTATAACGTTTTTAATATATTTTATGATGTAACAATTTCACAGTTAATCTCCAAATTAATGTAGAAAAAACATGAGACACTGTAATTTAAATGCTTTTTTAATCATTTTATCCCTGATAGTATCCCTGATACTAATACACTCTTAAAAATGCTGGGTTAAAAACAGCCCAAGTTGGGTTGAAAATGGACAAACTCAGCAATTGGGTTGTTTTAACCCAGCGGTTGGGTTAAATGTTTGCTAAAAACAACCCAATCGCTGGGTTTTAATGAACTATTTGATTGACAGCAGTGGTTCATGAGGTAAAGTTGTTCAGTAGGAGGTAGCTCTATCAAATTATATGAATATCGTGCAGTTGTGTGAAACAGTGATTATAGAGCTGTAAAACTCGTTAGCAACAACTAGTGGCCGATCTCTTTCATAATTCGTACAGACCTCTAGGAGTCAAACATGCCCACTGAGTTTCATTCCATTCAGCCTCCGGTAACCTTGTCTAATAGGTGCTCAAACTTCATTGGCCGATGGCAGCCATGTTTTTTGGGGACCAAAAGACTTAGGGACATTAGGGACCATGAACTGAAATTTCAACTTTCTTTGATAAATATTGATATTAACCAGAGAACATTCCTGCACTGGTTTGGTTCCGATCAGGAATAAATAAAAAATACAGCAGAAAGAGGAAGAGGGTAGTATACAAAAGGGTTGCAAATTCATTTATCTAAGAAAAAGCTACTTAGGGACACAACTTTGTTTTGTAATTATATTTTTGCATAACATTGTTTAGTCTGATCGTTTTCTTTCAATACATTTGTTAACCATTGACCCATTGACAATGAAGGAGAGTGTTGATGAATCGTAAACGTATGATATTTAATTGTTGGCAGAGAACAACTCAGAAGGGTATTGAGAGTTGCTAGACGACACTCGCGGCAGATTAGATTTGCTGCCGCTATAGGGTGCGTCTAGATTTCTAGGCTATCTCTACACTGTTCTTGAGCTCATCTGAAGGCCACATGAGGAGGTCTGGAGCTGTTGACTCTGCAGAAAGTTGATGACTTCTGCGCACTGTGAACCTTAGCATGTGCTGACCCCGCTCTGTGATTTCACTTTGTGGCTGAGTTGCTGTTGTTCCCAATGGCTTCCACTTTTATAATCCCACTAACAGTTGAGTGTGGAATATTTAGTAGTGAGGAAATGTCAGGAATGGACTTATTGCACAGGTGGCAACCTATCACGGCCCCACGCTTGAGTTCACTGAGCTTCTGAGAGCGACCCATTCTTACACTAATGTGTGTAGAAGAGTCTGCAGGCCTAGAGCTTGATTTATACACCTGTGGCCATGAAGAGATTGAACATCTGAACTCAGTGATTTGAAGGAACGTCCCAATACTTTTGGGAATATAGTGTATCTGTGTGTGTTTGTTTAATGAATACTGCTGCGATTAGACCCTCGCCTCCGCTCGTCTCTTCATTGCTCACCGTGACAGTTTGTTTGTGTACTTTGTGCTGGATGTTTATTGTCATCTAAAGCATTCGGCAGCTGTCCCGGGTCAAGGGTGAAGATCTGACGCGCACAATAGAGCTAGAATGACATCAGGTGACATACACTGTGACAAAACTCACACAACTGCTGACTTTTATAGCTTTTACCACCATTCATCAGGTTTAGTTGATGTTTGTGTGAACAGCTTATATATCTGTATTGTGTCAACAAGTAGGAGTATATTGCGCTGTAAATGAAGAATATTATTATAATGCATTCATAATGCCTTATATTAAATGCTGTTTCATCTGATAAATAATCATAACAACATGCTGTTTTACTGCCTCTAGTGTTCGTTTCACTTTGAAACTGTCGTGATATGTACCTATTGGTACATATTTTGTAGTTTGCAAAAACGTTGCCACAGGTACGTTTTGCCAATGAGACCAGGTTGTTTTTTTTTGTTTTTATTACAGCGCACCAATAATTAAACAACTGTGATTTCAATACTGACCAAAATAATCATGACAATGATTTTTCTTTGCCATAATCGAGGAGCCCTACCTTTTATGAATTTATGAAAGACTAATTCCAGCATCAATTACTAACCGATCATCGGTCATCTCAGCCCATGCTGGAGGCTTCTCACGTGAGAGATATAAAGCCTTCAGAGGTGAGGCAGACTTGAGTGACATCTTACAAACCTGACAGGCCTGATCAGGGTGTAGTTTCTCTTTCAGACAGATCTCATTTACTTTGACACTGTTCATGAGGCATGAAACTGACGGGCATGAATCTAATCCAACAAGAACTGCATCAAAAGGGGCTGGTTTGATTTTGTGGTCTTCGCAAAGACGTATAAACTGTGGTAAGCTGTGTGTCTTTTGACCCACCCAGTCTCTGTTGGCCACAAAGCTAAAAGCGTATTGAGGCACATGGCAGGGTTTTACAACAATATGCGCAGAGTCTGTAGACACCAAACCAACACAAAACAGAGACGGGCAGATGAGGGTGTGACACCAATTCATTCCAACTAAACCGGACTTGCTTTTATCTTTAAATCATGTCTTTTATAGCCAGAGTCCTGTGTGCATCTGCCCTCATTTAACAGGTGTCCTAAAGGGGGTGTGATCATGACGAGACCTGATTTTCAGGATATCAGATACCTTTAATTACTCTGGACATGCCCTAGTGTTGCGTTAGTATTTCAGCTGTGCGGATCGCATGGGTTAATGGCCGTACAGTGGGATTAATTCATTCCCCTGATAGCGGTTTGACTCCAGTTCTGTACACAAACCTGCTAGACGCTTTTGCACACGTTTTGTCCTTCCACATGAGCTGGTATGTTTCACCACCTTCCGAACAAGCACCATTTAAGACACTTCACTCGAGGCGAAAGGAAAGCCTGGAAGAAATGATGTCATACAGGAAAAGCTCTCAGAAAATGTTACCTTAAAAAGAGCTTTTCCCAAAAATGCAGGCAAGACTTTAAACACAACTTGTGCCGGCTTGTTTCAGAACAACAGGAGAGACTGCACAGCCTCAGGTTTCGGACATCCGGACATGCCCAACTGGAAATTATTTTCCTACTCAATCTTGATTTCAAGGAGCAGTGTCTGAGTCTGAAAGCCCTATCAGGCAATGGGTTTGCTCACAAACCTGATTTCAGACAGACCTCTGAGGCACCAAAACGGTTTGAGCAACAACGCAGAGCAAGCTTTGGTTGATAACTAAGGCAATATTAAATTTAATTACTACAGTACCAATTTTGCCCCAATAAACCCCTAATTTACTGCTTATTAATAGTTAGTAAGGTAGTTGTTAAGTTTAGGTACTGGGTAGGATTAAGGGATGTAGAATATGATAATACAGAATAAGGCATTTATTGCTAAGCACTAATAATATCCTAGTAATGTGAATGCAAAATAAGCAACACATTGGTGCCTTGCAGAGTCACTTTACACCAAGTTTTTGACATGACAGGCTCCAAATATTTAATGGAAGAAAAAAAACTAACTATAAAACTATTAAAAAATAACTATTGCATCACTGTTCTGAATATTAGGGGGAATGTCTGTGGATTTTTATTAATTATTACTGCACTAAAGCATATTCTGTATAACTTTAATTAACTACGACTTTTTCCTCAATAAACTCCTAATTTACTGCTTATTAATAGTTAGTAAGGTAGTTTTTGTAGCGTTTAAGTTTAGGTATTGGGTCGGATTAAGGGATGTAGAATAAGGTCATGCAGAATAAGGCATTAATATGTGCTTTATAAGTGCTAATAAACAGCCAATATCCCAGTAATATGCATGCTAGTTAATAGTGAGAATTGAGCCCTAAAATGAAATGTTACCCAAATATTTTTTGCTGCACATTAACTCCACTGAAAGTCATTCCCTCATACCTTTGAAAGCTAGAAAGCCCTAAAATGCCAGACATTTGTACTGTAATCTCATGATTATGACTTAATGTTCTGGCTATCTCATAAAAAAGTAGTTTTTTTTTTTTGTGTAATGTTGACTTAATTTTATTGTGTTACTAACATAACAAAAAGTGTTCTCCTAATTGTTTTGCTCTATTGTGTTTGATCATAAACCTGTTGACCTGACAGCCTCCTTCTGGAGTGTCAGATGGTAATGTGAAGCTGTCAATCACTGCCAGAGCTATTTGCTTGAGTGAGTCTCTGCTCAACGCAGGAAGCTTTTCTGGCGCCTGAACAATACAACCATAATGCCAAGTACACAGAAAAATGTAGTCAAGATCACAAGAAATTTAAGTTGTGATCACGAGACAAGAGGAATGAGAACGCATGGACTCTGAGGGCTTCCGTAGAACACATATTTTGATGCTATAACTATGTAGCTACCGTGGTTATTTATTTGGCATGCGGAGAGCTACACACATTTATCCCTGTGAGGAACAATGCGTGCCTTCATCACGGGAAACACCCGCTGCTCACTACGGAGAGCACTCAAGGTTGTCCTTATATGGAGTTAAAGACAGCGTCTGCCGTGATTGGCTCCCTGACGTCTAACCCATGTGGATCTGCAGCAGCAAATTCCCTGCAAGCACCTGTTAAGACATGTAAATCAAAGAGGACAACACAATACAATAGGATCGCTTTAGTTGTGTAAGCCACGTCCTTTGAATTACATTCACTGATGCGCTGATGAATATGACAGATCCAGAAAAGGAAAACAACACAACAAAAAAAGTGAAAGATTGGGGATGTCCATGAATGTAAGCAAAATAACAACAAAAATATATGAATATTTCTGAGCAGTTTCACTAACTGTATAATTATACTTAATTTCACACATATGATTATAACCAATATTAAGCATATTTGGTAACACTTTATTTTAAGGTTCAGTTATTAACTAGTTGCTTATGATCATGCATATTACTAGGATATTGGCTGTTTATTAGCACTTATAAAGCACATATTAATGCCTTATTCTGCATGACCTTATTCTACATCCCTTAATCCGACCCAATACCTAAACTTAAATGCTACAAAAACTACCTTACTAACTATTAATAAGCAGTAAATTAGGAGTTTATTGAGGCAAAAGTCATAGTTAATAGTGAATATGTGTTCCCCATACTAAAGTTATATTTTAATGATTACTAATTTCAACATCATTATATCCGTTCGTGTTCTTGACTTGTTACGACCGGTCGAGTTCACTGAATTTTCTTCTTTTGTTTGTTGTTGCTGCTTGTTTAAAATGAGCTAAAGCAACACAATTGCTGTACAATTTGTTCTAACTTAATTTGATTGTGTTCAATCCACTTAAAATGTCAAATTGAAGTTTACTTCGTTTGTGTTGAGATTGCATGAATGATTTGTGTTGTATTAACTGAAGCTGGGTGGGGCTTGTTAGTTCCCAGCATGCTTTGCAAATGGCTAAATCAAGACAGTAAATGTTATTTTATACCTAAAAGTGCTATTTTATGTATTTCTGAGCAAGATGAGAAAAGGGGGAGATTTGATGTGTAATGGTGTTAATGTTGGAATGACAGTGGATCCCCATTGTGGAGGAGAGTGGGGCATTTGCTTAGGCTGTGGACTTATAGCTAATCTCATAACTGCTTCGCCGAAGGAGCTGTTTTAGTATTTAAGATGCAATTGTGTGCTATTGATAGCTAGAAGTTTGGTAGCTAGTGCAGTATTACTAACCATTTGAGTGACATTATGACATTTATTTGGATGGATGATATATGAAATTGAATCATCATATCAAGTAGTCCTATAAAATTCACTTTGAGAGTACTTGGATCACTTAAAATGAACATGAACAAATCATGTTCAACTTAATTGAGTCATGTGGGAAAAGGTTAAATCATGCAAATCCAACACGCTTGTTTTTCACATCTGTTTTCCATGTTAATATTGGTCAAACCTAAGCTAACATGGTTGAATTTACATCAAGAATTATGTTTGGTGAAAATAGGATCAGAAAGGTGTTTTTCTTTTCCACGACTCGTGGTTTCTTCAGTGTGGAGACGTTCAGAGAGGCAGCACTGCTCCCTACTGGCCAGACATCAGCCGTGGAAATAACATTTCAAGAAAACTATTGCATTAAAGGAATTTTTTGCAAATCCAGAGACTTGATTTTTTTTAAAGAACCGCAGATGAAAATAAGTGTGTGTAACAGTAGCATACATTAAAAATAGTAATCTGAAGTAATCACACATACAGTCCATGAGTGGAACTGACTTCTCAGATCTCCGAAGTAAATGCGGTTATTTTGCATATTTAAACTCATTTCGTGTATATCCTCCTAATATTCTGTTGGTCCCCCATTTGCTGCCAAAACAGCTCTAACCCGTCCAGGACGGACTCCACTAGATCGCTGATGAAGAGATCATATTCACTTCACCTGATCAATACAAATAGTGTTTTCTTCATTCAATGGTACTGCAATTAAGAAAGTGTTAGTTTTATTTAGCTAATTTAATGCTTTATTAACAACTTATAAACAGTAAATAGTTCTAACTTTAGATTAGGTCACAGAAAATGGCATTAATTAAGTGCTTTAAACCAACCTTTCTTGGACATTAATTGCACTATTATTAAGAATTCATTTAAATGTTTACAAATACATTAAGCCTATCCTCAAAACGAATCACAACCACTTAAAAATAAATAATGTTATCAATAGGAATTACATACACATACTCATAAGATCACGTTGTTAAAATACATGAGGTAGGTTTAAGGGAAAAAATATAGTTTGTACATGGAAACCCAGTGTGTGTGTGTGTGAATGTAATTAATGTCCAAGAAAGGTTGATTTAAAGCACTTAATGTAATTTTCCGTGACCTAATCTAAAGTGAGAACTATAGCTGTTAATACGTTGTTTACAAAACATTATCTAACTCTTTACATTAGACACAGTAATTAAACAATAACACAATTACAGTGGTGAATTAATGCTTTATATATAGCCTATTAATGCATTGACTACAGTTTATCTATTATAAGTTAACTACAAACTTTATTACACTAAACTTATTATAAAGTGTTACCCAATACACAATTGCAAGAATAATTATTATTGTCAAACTTTTTTATTTACATGTTTTCAAACACTAACACTCAAATAGTAGAGGGGGGCCTCTGCTATTGGTTGGTTCAACAGATAGCCCCACCCCAAACTACCACCATTGGTCGAATCAGCTCAAACTAGTCATGTTTTGGTTATATTTGTACATTTTATCTTTAACAGTCTGATCAAACAACGCATCCAAATTCGGATCATTCAGAAGTTGAGCAGATTGCATTGTGGGATATAGTAATAGTAGGTAGCATTATACAATGTTGAAAACTGAGCCAGAAACCAATAATTACTTGATAAGCCTAATATTATTGTTTCACTTTGAAGAGACCAACCGAGTGACTCAAAGCAGAAGGAGAAAACTGTGAGCACAGATAAACAACTGGAAGAGTGATCAATCAAAAGAAATACAATGCAACGAGCAATCAAGGCACTTTTAATGGCAGAAATCATCACCTGAGGCAGGACAAGAGCAAACACTCTCCGCATTTAAGACACTTCCATTCACCCTGAAGTTTCCTCATCTCACACTGCCTCTGAATCACGCTGATTTGACTTTGGACACTTGATATGCACATTCATGAGGTAGAAATGAAAACACCTTGCTTGCTGTTGTGCGTCTTCCAAATCTACGAATTTTGACCCAACCAAATTTAATATAAAACTGTACATTGGATTAGTTTAGCCTCTGTGTTCACACCCCGTTACCCTAGACTACAACACTCAGGGAGAGAAATCCAATGAATTGAACAAACTTCCATTAAAAACTTTAAAATGTAATCTGTAATATATATAAAAAAAAAGCAAGAAGGCACATACAGGGTCAAACAGAACTTTACCAAGTCAATCACTCTTTTTAAACATCAAGGCACTTTGCGCATTAATATTTGCCAGAGCTCCTCCATCGCTCCTCTTTCAGCCAAACAGGAAGCTGCACAAAAACGAGAGGCATTTATGTTAGAAAAGAAAGTCATCATTGGTATGTGCTAAATTATATTTCTTATTATAAACTCTAAGTTCAAAAGTAAGCTTTTAGACCTATTTTATTATTTATTAATTTCTATGTAAAGCACTTTAAATGGCCATTGGTTGAATGAAATGTGCTATACAAATAAACTTGCCTTGCCTATTTGTTCAAAAACACAGTTAAAAAAAGTAATATTGAATTCATATTGGTTTAATATTAAACTAACTATTAGTCCAATTTAAAATAACCATTTGTAACTATTGTGATTTATTCCTGTGATTGCAAAAGCTAAATTTTCAGAAACCTTTCTGATTATCAATGTTGAAAACAGCTGCACTGCTTAAATGTCAGGAGTCTTTAATTAATAGAAAGCTCAAAAGAACATAATTTATTTTAAATAGAAATATTTTGTAACATTATTAATTGTCTTTACTGTCAATTTAAAGGGATACTTCAGCGCTGGCAAAATGGGTTTTCAATCAAATATGGCTGCCTATACAGTAGAAAGCTGAAACATTTTACTTTGAAACCAGTGCTACCTGACTAGAGATAAGAGAGAAAAAATGCTGTTGTCTTCCCCTTTTGCGAAATAGTTAGGAAAACTTCAATCCCCATAATGCACTAGGCATGTTGCAGTCCAAGGCCACGCCCACCAGTCTGCTATGGGTACCTTTACAGAGTCAAGCTCTGTCCTAAATAGTATGGAGGTTAAAATAACCTAAAGCATACTATGTTGAAAAGAGTATGCCAAAAGTCCCCGGATGGTCTACTATTTTCGGTAGATTTCCGAAGTGTGAATCAGTGCACACTTTAAAGAGGTCCTATTATGCAAGTAGTATTGTATAGAAGAATTGTTCCCGGTGCAAGAATTCAACGAGTAAATGTTTAGTCGGAGCGAGTTAGATTTAGTTCCCAGTTGCAGCTAAAGGCTGCAAATTAAAAGTATTTATTTTAAATTACGGTACATTCTATAGTTTTCACAATTTTAAGATTCAGCACCATTTCTGAGTTACTAATCATGCATTGAACATGATCATCAGGTTTAGTGCATCCAGCTCAAGCCAAACAGGGCCGAGCAAATACTAAGACATTATCGAACTCATGTACATTTTTCAATTAAACTTTACAAATGCATTTTCATTAGTGCTCCCAGACTCTCTTTGCATTGATATTTCAATCCTTTTTTGGACTAATGATGGTCACATGATCTCACCTGTAAGGATATCCGTGGTATTTGGCCCTGAAGACTGACAGCAGCCAACTGAAGAACAGCACCACCAGCCCAATTCCTGCCATACACATGACTGGAGAGAAAACATGACACATTAAAATGGTTCTCACTTTAGTCTATGCAGCACAGCTCATTTGAAAACATACTTTTCCTCTTCCCGACGTCCAAGTCAGAGGTTGCAGCTTCATGAAGCAGTACCATTCCTAGAGTCACCGCAGCATCTGATTCAGAGTTCAGGAACATGACACCTGAATGACTTACATGACAGACTGTAACATCCTGTGCTAATCAAACAAAAAGCCAATCAGAAAATGCCTATTGTGGCCAAAAACAGAAATGTTCTACAAATACTTACACATGACAAACCTGGCTGGGACATGCTTATTGTTCAATGTCTCAAATCAGTGGTGGGTTGCTGTGTGTTTTTGGTTTATTTTAACATTCAGATCATATGTACGTTTTCTGTATTTGGTTGTGTTGTGAGTATTTGCGGTGTGTTTCTGTATTTGGTTAAGTTGTGAGTATTTGCAGTGTGTTTCTGTATTTGCTTTAGTTGTGAGTATTTGCAGCGAGTTTCTGTATTTGCTTTAGTTGTGAGTATTTGCAGTGTGTTTCTGTATTTGCTTTAGTTGTGAGTATTTGCAGTGTGTTTCTGTATTTGCTTTAGTTGTGAGTATTTGCAGTGTGTTTCTGTATTTGCTTTAGTTGTGAGTATTTGCAGTGTGTTTCTGTATTTGCTTTAGTTGTGAGTATTTGCAGCGTGTTTCTGTATTTGGTTGAGTTGTGAGTATTTACAGTGTGTTTCTGTATTTGGTTGAGTTGTGAGTATTTGCAGCGAGTTTCTGTATTTGGTTGAGTTGTGAGTATTTGCAGTGTGTTTCTGTGTTTGGTTGAGTTGTGAGTATTTGCAGTGTGTTTCTGTGTTTGGTTGAGTTTTGAGTATTTGCAGCGAGTTTCTGTATTTGGTTGAGTTGTGAGTATTTGCAGTGTGTTTCTGTATTTGGTTAAGTTGTGAGTATTTGCAGTGTGTTCTGTATTTGCTTTAGTTGTGAGTATTTGCAGTGTGTTTCTGTATTTGGTTGAGTTGTGAGTATTTGCAGCGAGTTTCTGTATTTGGTTGAGTTGTGAGTATTTGCAGTGTGTTTCTGTGTTTGGTTGAGTTGTGAGTATTTGCAGTGTGTTTCTGTGTTTGGTTGAGTTTTGAGTATTTGCAGCGAGTTTCTGTATTTGGTTGAGTTGTGAGTATTTGCAGTGTGTTTCTGTGTTTGGTTGAGTTGTGAGTATTTGCAGTGTGTTTCTGTGTTTGGTTGAGTTGTGAGTATTTGCAGTGTGTTTCTGTGTTTGGTTGAGTTGTGAGTATTTGCAGTGTGTTTCTGTGTTTGGTTGAGTTTTGAGTATTTGCAGCGAGTTTCTGTATTTGGTTGAGTTGTGAGTATTTGCAGTGTGTTTCTGTGTTTGGTTGAGTTGTGAGTATTTGCAGTGTGTTTCTGTGTTTGGTTGTGTTGTGAGTATTTGCAGCGTGTTTCTGTATTTGTTTCTGGTTGAGTTGTGAGTATTTGCAGTGTGTTTCTTTATTTGGTTGAGTTGTGAGTGTTTGCAGTGTGTTTCTGTATTTGCTTGAGTTGTGAGTATTTGCAGTGTGTTTCTGTATTTGGTTAAGTTGTGAGTATTTGCAGCGATTCTGTATTTGGTTGAGTTGTGAGTATTTGCAGCGATTCTGTATTTGGTTGAGTTGTGAGTATTTGCAGCGCGTTTCTATATTTGGTTGACAATAAGGTCAGCTGCAAAAATAACCCTGTCCAGACCATTCCAGCGGTAATTTTTAACTGCATGTCTTTAGTAATTTTGACAGTATTCCCGCCAAAATAGGGTTCACGCTGGAGCAAGCTGTTAGTAAATCGGGCTCATTGTGTCAGTGTAACTGATCTGAGTGCAGTGGCAGTGAAGGATACTGAAGAGAAGAACAATGTGTGTCTCTGCCACAAACTGAGCCTGGCTGCTGCCGTGGATGTAACTCTGAAATCAAGGAGAGACACATTACTGTGGATTATCATTTGATATAAAAACCTGAACATGTGAGCATGACCTGAGGAATCTAATGTTCAGTGATGTTATCAATCATAACACTGGATGTCTACAGACTAGCACAAAAACCAAGACTTTCGGACCAAGGGTGGAAAATGATCATGTTTTGCAAACATAGAACCGTTTTTGTGCAAACTTTATTAAGATCATAAATGGCCCTCAAGGAGATTAAAAAGGCATAACCCCTTTAAACATGGCTATAAATTGAAGTTTTGAGGATTTTTATGCTAGATAAAAATAGTGAGGACTCAAATCAAATGCTCAATAGAAGGATTTAAAGCAGCTGACAAACTCTGCTGAACAAAAGAGACTCAATATGAAATAAATCAACACAGCAAAGAAAACTGGGACTGTTTAGATGGGGTTCTTCTAAAATATAAAAGGAAGAAATAAAACTAAACGTTAGGTAAAGAGTCTAACAAACCACTTGGCCAGAGTTGGGGTTCTTGTGGGCGTATGGAGGTCCTCGGATGTGGTTCCACATTTGACCCGACGTCATGATCAAAACAAAACACTAGAGATAGAGAGAGATAGATTCATTCATGTTAACTAGATTTTATGTTCTAAACCAAAATAGAGGTGCATCCCAATTTTCACACTAATACACTATTCTGTGGCATTTTGTAATATAAAAGCAATGTGTTCACACTGAAAACTCCAACAACAAAAAAAAGTGCTATTTAAAGGGGTGGGTGAATGCGATTTCACTTTTTATCTTTAGTTAGTGTGTAATGTTGCTGCTTGAGCATTAACAGTATCTGCAAAGTTACAGCGCTGAAAGTTCAATGCAAACGGAGATATTGTCTTTTAAAATTACAGTTTATTGCCTACAAAAACGGCCGGTTTGGACTACAACGAGCTTCTTCCTGGGTTGGTGACATCATAAACCCTCGCTAGTCTCCGCAGATGAGACTTCTGCCCGTAATGGGAAGGGGCGTGGCGTTTCCGGCAACCTGTGCTTGGCACTTCAGCCAATAAAAATACAGGAAACTACATTTGGCCATCTGACCAATCTAAGACCATTGCGTTTTTCGGAGGGATGGGCTTCATAGAAGCAGGAAGCAAATGAGCCGTTCAAAGGATAGTGGAGACAGCGGTGTGGAAAAAAGGGAGAATAGAAGAAAAATACAGCGTAAAAAAAGAAAAAAAGAAGCATTAAACCATGTTATAATGCGCCCCATAAACACAACCAAGCCTAGAAAATAACACGGAACCACCCCTTTAAAGCAAAAACTCTTATTTTTTTCCTGAATGATGCACCTAACAATGAACAGAAAAAACGAAGTGTGACTTGGACACTTCATGCACTCTACTGTCACTGATTTCCTCACATAGCCAAAGGGCATCAGACTCCAACGCTGGATGATTATTAATTTATTATTTATTTTCAATTTTGGTTTTCGGACAAATTTTACTTCGCTGCATGACTGTTATGAAATATAAAGGTCATGGTCGCACCAGTGCAGAGAAAGCCCAGACGTTCTTGTTGAACAGGAACTCCAGGTTGAAAACAAGTTATTACAGTTTAAATGTTTATATTTCACCAACAAGCTGTAGTGGAAACGATTCTGTTATTAAAAGGTTGATATAAAAACTGCCTTATGTGCGATTAAAAAAAATGTTTGTACAAATCAGTTTTAGCCATTTAAGTGTTAAGATTATTTAATTGATTATTAAAGGGTTAGTTTATCCAAAAATTGATGTCATTAATGACTCCCCCTAATGTCGTTCTTCGCCCGTATGACCTCCATTCATCTTCAGACACAGTTTAAGATATTTTATATTTATTTGAGGTTTGAAAACAAACGCGGAAGACAATGCTGAATAAAGTCGTAGTTTTTCCTATTTTTGGACCAAAATACATTTTTGCTGCTTCAAGAGACTCTAATTAACCCAGCCTTTCTCAAACTTTTTTCAGTCAGGGCACCTTTCAAAAGTGCATAAAATTTCAAGGCACCCCAGTTTAAAATATATTTTAAAAACACTGCATAACCCAAATTTAAATGCAAATGTCCTGTTTATTTAGACCGGACAGTAATGAACAGAGCATAATACTCCATTTCAAAGTAAAAACTGTCCGGTTCTTGTGGGGCTTTTCTTTTTTTAAAACGATCCATGCTGCTGTTGCTTGTTTCTTGCTCTTTGTGAAATCAAATGTATTTTCGCGGTTAAATTATAAACATGTAGCCAACTGCACAGTCACGCGACCCCGGTGAGGACGTCATGAGAGTTACTGATGTGAGATGGATTTTTATGGTTAATTTTATATATATATATATATATATATATATATATATATATATATATATATATATATATATATATATATATATTTATCTAAAATTAATTTACAATTTTATTAATCCGCTCATATGTTTAACTCTTTCACACGCAAATGTAAAACATTCTGGCTGACCCCCCAGCGTGAGTTTTTCAAAGCGACCGTTATTAATGTGTCACTTTATGGTTTCCATGGTGACGCGTCATTGCTTGTCATGTGACACACCGCAGCAACAACAACAACAGAGCTGAATGAATGATGATCTGCTTTTATCATTGTCATTTTTCCTTTTTTATTCAAAATGTTCACAAATTTGTTAGATATGGCATGAATTATCTGATATTCCGATTGTCAAATATATACAAGTGGAAGTGTTTTGTTGTTTAAACACCTTATAACGATCGCGTTAGTTGAGCTGTATGCACGACGGGCACCGCCATCGCCGCCACAGGCGCAGTTCAGAAAATCGGATCTGTTGGATTTACAAGACGTGAATTCGTCCACTTCTCTCAAAATACATAAAAGTAAGTGGCAGGTGAACTGGGAGAAGAGTAATGTTAAACTTTAAAGTTACTGACACAATGTGTATCTGATATGAATAAAACTAATTATAATGGAAAGGATTATTATTGCCTCTTCATTTTTCATCATTGTGTATTTTACAAACTCTAAATGTATAGTTTTTTTTAGTACGTATATGTATGAAACCCAAAATAAACATTATGTGGCTGAAAACACTGAAAAGTTGTGATATATGACAGCTCTGAGCGCGCCTGTCTCTGGCTCAGTGCAAGCCAACGCGAAAGCACATTTGAATTTACATTTGAATGAACGTGATGCACTGACCGTTCTAATCACATGTGTGAATGTGTGATCGTAAGTGCGAAAGGGATAAAAAGAAGAAGAATGTATTTATATAAATTCAAATATATTTTATATATGAAATTTCAGATTTTTTTTTTTTTTTTTTTAGCCTATGTAATTTTTTGGCGGCACCCCTGACACAGTCAGGGGGCACCCCAGTGTGCCGCGGCACCCACTTTGAGAAAGGCTGAATTAACCCACTGATGTCCCATATGGACTACTGTGATGATGTTTTTATTCCCTTTCTGGACATGGACAGTATAGTGTGCATACACTTGCATACGCTCTCGGACGAAATATAAAATATCTTAAACTGAAGATGAACGGAGGTCTTACGGGTGTGAAACGACATTAGGGTGAGGAGTTAATGACATGCATTGTATTTTTGGATGAACAAACCCTTTAATTTATTTTTTCTCTGACACATTTTAATTTAAAGCAGCACTAGGTAACTTTTCAACCTTCATAATATATTTTTTAAGACTCTTGTGATGATAAATCGACTTACAATAGGTTGAATGACACGACTGCCATAGCCTGATGAGGTCTGTATCGTTTTTAATCGTACTTTTAAACTTCGGGTTTCGGGTAGTAACCCGAGAAAAAGAAAAGAACTACAAAATTCGACTGCTTTACGGCATATACGTCACTTCCACCAACACACACACTTCCTTACTTTCGGACGTGCGAGCCCAACTTTGTTCGTCGGATAATATAGTCATGTCCGAAGCAGCAGAGACAAATAAGAAAGAAAAGGTTTTGTTGGAGGAAAGCAATAAGAGGAAATGAAAAAAATGATGGGATTAAAGGCAGGACGAGGATCAAAATGTGACCAGGGTTTGCTCGTCGGTGTGAGCTGAAGGAGGCGAGCCCGACCGATGCTGTCCTGCTTGTTACGGTGAGCTACCACTCAAACACTGAACTGAAGGATCATATAGATTCTGGAAAACGCTAACCAATAGACTACTATAATGACGCTGGCTTGTAAACGTGAGCATCGTGATTATTTGGCGTTTGAAAAAAACAAAACCCATGAAATTATATTCATATGACATGCTGAAACATAAGCCACTGACTGTAACGTTACCTGGGATGAAGACATTTCACACGTGCCGCCAGAAGTGCTGCACCGACCCGCGGGACGCTTTAATGAAGTTATTTGGCCCGCACCGCACCACTAGTATATATTTTTACAACACGCCGCGCACCCGCGACCTTTAAATAGACATACGGGGTCCGCGGGTTATGAGACGACCCACGCATCACTAGTTCAGGGCTATCAGGGTTGTCATGTCAACAAATGCACGCGCGATGGCGTCCCCTGTTGTAGGATGACTGAGCTTACGACAGTAGCTGAGGACATTATTTTTTCCAAACTGTAGGGGGACCCCGAGAGCAAAAGTAGCCAAGTGGGGCTTTAACATCACTGTTATAAAATATAAAAACCATGGTCGCACCAGTGCAGAGAAAGCCCAGACGTTCTTGTTGAAGAGGAACTCCAGGTTGTTTCGGCGCAAGTAAGCCAGACTGCCGATGAACGCCAGCAGCAAACCCAGCATCAGCGGCCCGGCGTAGTTCGGAGGCCTGATCACCCGGATCTGGACGACACACACACCAGCACATTAAACACTGCCATGATCCATCTGGAGCTGAATGTGAATGCTCTAGTCTTACATGGACGTCTGTGCGGTCCGCCACCCATCGGGCCAGCTGCTCGGCGGCGAAGCCTCGGACCTGAAGCTCGTACGTGTCCGCTCGCTTGGGTTTGCCTTTGGCCGGGAAGTTGATGAATGTTGGAGCCGAGTTCATGTTGAGCTACAGAGGACATACAGAGCAATGTAACTATTATAAAATCACCACCAAGCCATCTTAGGTGTAGATCACTCCCTTCTTTCAGCCAAACACAATCCGAATCAGATTAGAAAATATCCTTCAAAGCTTTATAATGGGAGTGAATGGGGGAATCAAGATTTTGAAGCCCAAAAAAAAGTGCATCTATCCATCATAAAAGTGGAAAAAAACTCCAATAAAGGCCTTCTGATGCGAAGCAATGCATTTGTGTAAGAATAATATCCGGTAACACTTTAGTCTGAGGAACACATATTCACTATTAACTACGACTTTTGCCTCAATAAACTCCTAATTTACTGCTTATTAATAGTTAGTAAGGTAGTTTTTGTACTATTTAAGTTTAGGTATTGGGTCGGATTAAGGGATGTAGAATAAGGTCATGCAGAATAAGGCATTAATATGTGCTTTATAAGTGCTAATAAACAGCCAATATCCTAGTAATTTGCATGCTAATAAGCAACTAGTTAATAACTGACCCTTAAAATAAAATGTTCCCAAATATCCATATATATATATATATATATAACTTTATAAACTATAATCACAGGCTTCTGGTAACGGCTGTACGCAAGTGTAGTTATGGCGGAAAAGTGACCTCTGACCTGACGCATGCCGTGGGATGTAGAGTAGTGTGAGCTCAGGTGAGAGTCGACGCCTCTCACAGTTCAAACAACAAACTTAAGTTCCTCCCACATTTCTCTTTAAAAAAATCAAGTGGGATTAGTCTATAAAGTTATAAATATGTATTTTTTTTAACATAAACGCATGGTTTCCCTTCAGAAGGTCTTTATTAACCCTCTAAAACCTTACGGATTACTTCTATGATGGATGGTTGCACTTTTTTAGGTCTTCAAAATCTATCTTACCATGAATTTATCCATTGGGGAACATTCTCAGAAAATATGGCATATTGTTTCATTATGCCAATGATACTCAGATGTATCTGCCACTCAGCCGTCGGTCTCAATATTAGAATGTCTAAAGTATATTAAAACTTGGATGGCAGAAAACTGTTTGATTTTAAAGGTGCACTATACAACTTTCCGTCCACTGGAGGGCGCCTATTCAAAACAAAGGTGTAGTTTGATGACGCCAAGTGTGAGCGCAGCATCTTGGGACGTGTGGTCTTCACCTCACAGCCGGTGGAAAATAGGACTCGGGCAGAAATTATGTTGATGGATGCGGTTATTAACGTTACTGTAGTGTGAAGCAGAGCAGGACCGAGTGTTGAGGAGCTGAGCACGACCGCTGGAGCGATTGTTAAACAAATACCCGCCTCGCAACTATGGGAATTTTATTATGAAGGGACGGGACACTTCGCCGGGCGCCTGCACTGATCCGCTCTTCCGGTCATGATCATAAGGTAAAGCAGCTCTGTTTATCATATTAGATACATTTAAGTGTGTTGAAAATGATGTTATGACGTTACTCCGTACGTTCACTTGTTCACACTGCTAAGAGTAAAGCGCTCCTGCCAAATAAAACCCAAAACCGAGGGTAGCACAGATATGACGCGATTGACAGGCGACTCCCTCCTGACTCTCGATTGGATTTCTGCAACTCCCTGTATTTCGGTACAAGTTCTGCATCCTTGGCACGTTTGCAGGCAGTACAAAATGCTGCAGCGTGGCTTTAAACAAAAGAGTAAAGAAATACGATCATGTTTCCCCAATACTAGCCTCGTTACAATGGCTGCCAGTTCACCTTAGAATAAGGTATAACATGTTATTATTCGTTTTTAAATCCTTACACAATCAGGCCCCACCATATCTCACAAATCTTCTGCGTCCATATAATCCTAAATGATCACTCCATTCAGAAAACCTAAACCTACTTGTAGTGCCTAGGACAACCCGGGTTCACAAAGGCGATCGAGCCTTTGCGGTAACCGGGCCGAGCCTTTGGAATGAGTTACCCCTATCCATTCAGTCTGTTACACACCTGCATGTTTTTAAGAAGTTGCTGAAAGCCTATTTAATGAAGGGGGCATATACTGTTTAAACTGTATTTTTTTAAATATTGTTTTTGTTTTTAATTCCTTTTTATTCATATATTATATATATATATATATATATATATATATATATATATATATATATATATATATATATATATATATATATATATATATATATATATGTTGTGCTATATAAATAAATAAAGAAACAAACAAACAAACAAACATACCATTCATCATAACCAATTGTTACCATTCACTGGCATTATAAAGCTTGGAAGAGCCAGGAATTGTTATTACTATAACTCTGAATGTGTTTGGCTGAAAGAAGAATGTCATACACACCTAGGATGGCGTGAGGGTGAGTAAATCATGGGGTAATCTTCATTTTTGGGTGAACTAACTCTATAATTGCAAAATGATTTGTAATTTACCCCCATTTATTTTCTTATACAAATTACTGGTCTTATTGATGTCATATCTCGCTGTGCCTCTAAAACAACCTTACTTTTACAATGACATCCCCTAGTCTTTGTGAGCAACTAATTAATGTTAACTGTTACTTACCATAATGTTAACGTTAACCAGCAGGTGTATAGTCATCACATTTAGGTTTGGCTCAATTATATTATTTATATGGTTGTTTAAGAAATGAAAAGCGACACACTCCATCAGTTAGGGTTAGAAGAACTGTTGCCAAACATAATCACTGCAATAATGATTAGATACTTAAAGGGGGGGTGAAATGCTGTTTCATGCATACTGATCTTTTTACACTGTTAAAGACTTGGAATCCCATACTAAACATAGACAAAGTTTCAAAAGTTAAGGTGGACGTTTGATGGGAGTATTTCTTTGTCAAAAATACTACTTCCGGTTAGTCATAAGTTTCGGCAAGTTTTTTGCGATCATGCGTCCCCATTGACGTTAATGGGGGCGGAATTTCCTTGTATGGGCCTTACGGACAATTCTACCGGAAGAGTGTGAGAGAGAGAGAGCGAGAGAGCGAAAGCAACAGGCTACGCCCATCAAAGCGCTGGCTCGTAGGCTGCGCTGCACAGGTGATGTGCACAATTACAATGTCACCAAAAAAGTGGGTTTTTGGTTGCCAGACCAAGACAGTCCTGCACAGAATCCCCAAAACCCCGCGTTAAGGCAACAGTGGATGTAATTTGCTTTTCCGGATCAGCAACTGAGTTGCGCGAATGTTTATATCTGTTCGCTGCATTTCGGTGCCGACTGTTTCATAAACAAGGCCCAGCTCGACGCCGGATTTTCCAATCGCCTAATGCTGAAGGATGGAGCAGTCCCAACGATAAAGGTCCCAACGTTAGAACCGCAGGCGGTGAGTAAGACTGCTTCAAATGTCTGTGTCTATGCTCATCAAGTAGCCCAAACATGATCACGTATAGTTACTATATATATTACTATATATAGAAATTGATCAATGGAGCATGCGATGTGTAGTGCGTGTACATTTGTTTAGCTGGCCACTATATGACAAAAATACGACGATATAATTCAAGTATAAATATGTAAATAACACAAGTCGCTAAGCATATTATATAGTTAGTGTATAACTTGTACCACATAGAGACGTCCTGCTCTAGTCGTTTTTGCTGCTGCTCCTGTTCAACTGCAGCCTCTGGGTCTGATTCCGGATCATAGATGTATGGCTGTATCTGATTAAAAGCCATATTTTTATTTTGAATAAAGTTTTTTCCCGCTGTTAGGGATGACACAGCTTTACGACGCACTCGACTCAACACAATAGCAGCAGCGTGCACACGTCATTATTTAGCTCCGCTCACACGACACGCCCCCACCCGCTCGGCTTTTTTCGGAAAGACTCGGAACAGCGCATTTTTCTTATATAATTATTAAAAAAATAAAGACTTTTCAGAGATATGCAGGATGCAATGCTACTCTATAGGTACTCAAGATTGACATGACACTGACTGAAAGTGAGTGTTTCACCCCCCCTTTAAGGATAGACTCTTAAATCTGAACAGCGACTTTGTTTCCCAGTGTGTATCACAGATCACAAATGGCACTTCATGTTCACTTTAAAAGAGTAAAGCATGAGGTGGAGTAAAAATAAATTCAGGGATGGTTACCATCTGGAAAACATCTGAGCCGTCATCAAAATCCACCATTGCAAAGAAAATCCGGTTAGTAAACGCACTCGAATAACGCCAGGAGTTGGCCAGAATCTGGTACTCTTCATCTGCCTGTCTGAAAACACAAGCAAAACACACTTTTATTCAACAGAAAAATCTCTTTTTAAATATATATATATATATTTTTAAATATTAACAAGTTTGTTTAATGCAAATTAATACAGTGCAAAAGTTTTAAGTTTTAATGTGAAGAATGTAATTTTTGTGTAGCAATAATAACTGGAAATGCAAAAATATTGCTTTTAAAATGCTCCCTCGGAAAACAAATGTATTATCCACGGCTCATGACAACATATTGACGTCTTAAGAAGCAGAACGATCAGTCTGTGCTATAGAGTAGTGCAGGTATGAAATCACTTTGTACGCCAAAACGCAGAAGCGAATTAGCATTTTAGCTTTTTTTGATGCTCAAAGTGACGGCACCCATTGACTTGCATTATAAGAATCACTGAGGACCACAGTTTCAGCTAACAATCTTCACCCAAAACATTACCCTTGACATTCTTTCTGTAATATTTCCATTTAATTTTACCAAAAATAATTTGTAATTGTTAAGAATAACAGCCTTTCTGCAGTGTGTGTGTTACACTCACTTGCAGACGGCACATTGTCTCTGTTGCTGCAGCGCCGTGAACATGATGATGACGGAGTAGTTGCGTGGAGGGGCTCGGATGAGCTTCCTAAACTTCTCTCCGTTCAGCCGGATTACGGCACGCTTACTGGTCCAATCCATCAACTGACTGACCTTCTCTGATAGCAGGGTCTGCAAACACACACACACACACACACACACACACACACACACACACACACACACACACACACACACACACACTCTCACACACACACACACACACACACACACACACACACACACACACATAAGTCTCACAGGTATATTTGTGGCATTAGTGGTGGTTGAGGAGAGTCCCCCTTCTATATGTAAAGTGATTCATAAATGTAAGTAATTATTATTATTATACAGCCAATAAAACATTGTATGGGTCATACATACACTGTATGCCAAAAAATCATTAGGTCATTAAGTAAAGATCATGTTCCATGAAGATATTTTGTAAATTATTACTGTAAATAAATCACAAATGTATTATTAGTATTAATATGCATTGCGAAGTCTAACATTAATATGCATTGCCAAGTCTGCATTGTCTAATATGAACAACACAAACAGAAGTAGGACAGTCAGGTCAGTTCAGAGGCTGATGTACAACAGGAAGCTTAGCTTAGTTTGCATACATGACCAAGTGTGTCAGACCATTATACACTGAATAAAACCGACATCAATCATTCATTCTCAGTAATTTACAGATGGATCCCAGTGTCCTCGCAAATGCAGACATGAATGAGTCATTTAATCCCCTCATGAGCTGTACAGACAGAATCTCTCGGAGCCTTTGAGAAACCAGTCAGCTTATAACTTACATGAGAGGGGTGACTTAACGTACAAATAGAACACTCAATAACAAGCCAAGATAATACACTGACCTCCTTCTTTTTCTGTCCATTTGATGGCGTGCCGTGTAAACTAACAGCGAGCAAAACAACTATCAAAAGTTTATAAAACATTTCTGAAACAGCCACTGTCTGAGGCCACGACAGTTCTGCAGGAAGCAACTCTGTCCTCTTCCTATTGGTGGAGTTCAGTGGAAGAGGAAGAGCTTCAAAATAAAAGTCTTAAGCGACAAAACTATACGTTAGTATTTTCAAAATAAAAGCATCAAGCTTCCGGTTAAATAAATAAATAAATAAATAAATAAATAAATAAATAAATAAATAAATAAATAAATAAATAAATAAATAAATAGTTCGTTTGTATGTATGTAAAAAAGGGGAAACCCGAAACCCGGTTTATTACAGTAAAAGTACGATTATAAATTAAAATTCAACAAAATGTATGGCATGACTGATGATAAAGAACCTGTAGTCTAGAAATACAATACAAAATACATAAATATGCTGAAACAAATATCGAAGGGAGGCACGTCTGTTGAAATAAAAATAAATGAATAAAAATATTGTAAATGTTGGTGTCGTTTCCCACCGTATATATTTATTATACCTTATTTTATTTTAGCCCCAGCCACAAGTTATTATGTAGCCATTTTCTTTCTCTTTAATTCAGTTAATTATCAACTGTGTTCTTTCTGTTATAGCAAAGTGTGTACACTTTCAGTGTTTTAGCTGTTTCCATGTTTAGATGCCCTGGATACAGTAACATGTTTTATTGATTATGAACGATGAATAATTTACATACAGTTACGGCTTGCACATACAACTGTGTGTACAATCAAAATGATATAAAAACAAAAACAACAAAGCCGTTAGGATGAAAAAGATAGAAAGCAGATTCGTGCTCAGGCAGGGATATTTCTAAAACATTTATTATCGCTTAATTTCTATTTTTTTAATATTTAAAACATTGCTATTGTTGCCTTCTATGTATTTAGAAATTAAACGAAAAGGTAGATATTAAATTACTTGAAAATAAATTGAAAATAAACACTCCGACATCCCGAGATGCATTGACGCGCGCGCGAGCGTGTGTGCTAAACATCCGGCTCGCGCCGCCGCTGCTGTGAGTGAGTGTGTTTGGAGGAAGATGGCGGCGCTTATCCTCCCGTCTGACTGGATAAAAAACTGGGACAAATCTGGCAAAAATGAGTTGTGAGTAGGAGTTTAGTAATCGGGTGGAGAGTGTGGATAGGAATAAAGTTATAAACGTTTTGTTTGGCCGTTATAATCGTGGGTTATTGTCGAAAGCATAAATCATATTCTCTTCATTGTCAATGTCCACAGCTTGTGCGCGTTGAAAACTATTCCCTTAAAGTTCAATAAAATGGCATATAAACCATGATATACCGTTAACCATATAAGCAATATAAAATCTATAGTTTCTGCAAATGTATATGTAAGGCACTTTAACGGTAATTTGCATGACTGTAACGTCAGTAAGCTAATAGTTAGCTGGGTTAGCATTAGCATGTGTCTTCTTATCAGTGTGTGGTACAGTATGTAATGTGCGTTACATGTTTCATGCAGTGAACATGATCTTATACACCCCGAGGCTGAAGTAAATAATATGGGATGTTAGGATGTTACGTAATCACGAAAAAAGGGTTGGATGTAGCTGTGCTAAAGAGTTTAAGCCTGTTGGATATTGGTTGTCTTGAAACCTAGAGATCTGCCCTGCATAGGCAGCATTTATGAGCAGCTCAGTGCCTAAACATACTGAGTCAGCGGTCTGATTGTTGACACCTAGTGAGCTGCCTAGTTAGACTGCACTGTGGTCATTATAGTGTCATGACCATTTATGTATTTTTGAGCATGTGGGGTCCATGTGTATCTCAACTTTGTGTTTTTGTGTGTGTCTAAAATCCCAGTAAGCTTCCTTTGTATTCAGCATTGTCTTAATCTAGTGTGGTTTCATGTGCAATGCTGTCTTTTTAGGTAGCTCACTAGGATGTGAGCAATGCCTGCTTCATATTGACACGTCTCTTTTAAGGGTAGTTTCACCTGTGTGGATGTTTGTGAGGATGTTACTTTTAGCTGCAGATGTTCAGATCATACTGGTTAAATTGACTCGGAAGTCATGTTTATCATAGCGAGGGGATTGTGTTGCTGTAAAACAGACTGTAGTTGTGTGATATAAACATGTGTATTGTAAACGCTAAATGTGGTGGTCAATAGTAAACCCTATGTAATGTTGATCTGCTATTCTCAAAATCTTTTATATTTGATTTAGTGTTAATCCATTGTATTTGTAAATGGTGTCTTTGTTGCTCATCATGTGCTACTAGTAACTGAAGTTATACAATTTCTAGCGAGTCACTTACATGCTTTTTCTGTTTCTAGTTTACAGTTTTTCCAGGACCTTGCAGGAAAACCCAGTGGTCAGGAATTTGTTAAAGGTAAGTCTAATTCATATTGCTTATTCTTAGGGCTGTTAGTGGCAGCATATATATATTAATCATACAGATTATTAGGCTGCCAGTCCACCCTTTTTAGAGCCTCACGGATAAATTCATTGGAACACATTGATTTCTTACCCAACTGAATGCATTCACTAAAGACATCTACTAAAGACATCCCTGAATACTCGCCAGAACGTACATTTTTGCATATTTTTTTCATTCAATAATCCGCGAAAGTGAACTGATTCGCAAACGCATGCTGTCTGAAAGTCATGTGCACGCTTGGAGTCCAGCAGCGTGAGCACGTCCCATGCCACAGATTATTTTCTGTTGCTTTCTTTGTCATGCGATGCACGTATATATTTGACTCTTCTGCATTTACATTACGCCTCCACTGTGGTTTTGCTTTTTTATAGAAATAAAAACTATTTAATTCAGCTTGAAAACAGTTGCGACAATTCCATCAATACGTTACCGCTGTTTAAAAGCGGCTCCCTGAGGCATGCGAATATCTCCCACTATGACAACTATTTAGTTGTAGCCATCTCTTCGCTCTCTATCATGCTCTGGAAAATTTGGTCTCTATTTGCACTTTAAATATTGAGTACTTTGATTATGGTTATTGTTTGCATGTAATATCTATGATCAATTTGTGGGAAGGAGGTCAGAAGAAGCTCATGTGCAGTTCTAAGGTCTGAAGAGATGATAATACAGGAGACAAGGCAGTCAGCTGAATTTTTGGCTAGACCTTTACAGTGCTTGTTGTCTTTTACTGTATATGATAATTCATACTCAGAAATTAGAACTGAAATTACATTCATTACAAGGTGAGTCAAAACAGTTCAAATGCACCAGCAAACAATTTTTCTAGTCATGTATTTCATCATTGAGGATTTCTTAAAAATACGATGTTAAAATCTTGTCTCGTTCTCTTGAACCCAATCTCATGTCTCGTGAGATAAGTGTCTCGTCCCACCCCTAGCGCATAGCCTTTCAAAGTACTCCATTTGATATGTACACAAGCACACAGACACACGCATTACGTCTCGATCAGCTCTCCAGGTCGTGCATCAGTATATTGTGCTCACAAATTCGGGCACCGGAAAGGACAGTATAAGGATCCTACTGTTCACGACAAACAAGGGACTCATGAACTATTAATTAATAAATAACCAGCAATTTTTATGTTTTTTTTTAAATTATTAACTTGCTTATTCTGCATAGTGTGTATAAACTTATGTAGGATTTGTTGTTGGGTGAAAGCGAAAACTGAATTACCAGCATGTGTGCAATTCACTGTACAAATAAACTTGACATGCCTTACCTTGACTATGAATTACAAACTGTGTCAAAGTTGAAATATAAGGAGAGGTGATGACTGAAACCCATATCAAACACGCATCGAGCCGCATCCAAAATCACATACTTCCCTACTATACAGGGAGTGCAGAATTATTAGGCAAGTTGTATTTTTGAGGATTAATTTTATTATTGAACAACAATCATGTTCTCAATAAACACAAAAAACTCATAAATATCATAGCTGAATATTTTTGGAGGTTTTAGTTTTTAGTTTTAGCTATTTTAGGGGGATATCTGTGTGTGCAGGTGACTATTACTGTGCATAATTATTAGGCAACTTAACAAAAAACAAATTTATACCCATTTCAATTATTTATTTTTACCAGTGAAACCAATATAACATCTCAACATTCACAAATATACATTTCTGACATTCAAAAACCAAACAAAAACAAATCAATGACCAATATAGCCACCTTTCTTTGCAAGGACACTCAAAAGCCGCCCATCCATGGATTCTGTCAGTGTTTTGATCTGTTCACCATCAACATTGCGTGCAGCAGCAACCACAGCCTCCCAGACACTGTTCAGAGAGGTGTACGGTTTTCCCTCCTTGTAAATCGCACATTTGATGATGGACCACAGGTTCTCAATGGGGTTCAGATCAGGTGAACAAGGAGGCTAGCCTGACAAGCCAGACCCACATCAAGATGTTTGGTCTGGAAACTCACCATAGACAGGGCTCAGTCCGAGGGGCGGGATAAACGGTTGTCTTTCAAACTCCCTCTGCACGTGATAGGATAGCGGTACACCAACCGGAGCAACGACGGTGAAGGGGAGCTCGCTGACTGATTAAACATTCGCCGTATCCGGTCGGCTAAACTCCGAACACATCTTCCCTTTTTAAGAATGACTTCAGTGCCGCTCTTTGTTCTTTTCTCAGAGGAAAGCTTAACTCCAAGTCTTCCGGAGCCGCGGGCAGAGCTGATTCAAAAGACCGCCGTCGTTCGCCAGTTTCTGTGTTTACTAGAAGACTGTGTTACTAGAAGCACGCAAACGCAACTCGGCTGTCGTCATTATGGCCCCGCCCGCCGACTCTATAGCCTACCTACACGATGTGATTGGGCCGTCCAGATTCTGAGGAATACAGCTCAGATAGGAATTGAGAGTTGCTAGACCACACTTGCGGGCAAAGTAAATTTGCTGCCGCTAGGGTGCGTCTAGATTTCTAGGCTACAAGGAGGCCATATCATTCGATTTTCTTCTTTTATACCCTTTCTTGCCAGCCACGCTGTGGAGTACTTGGACGCATGTGATGGAGCATTGTCCTGCATGAAAATCATGTTTTTCTTGAAGGATGCAGACTTTTTCCTGTACCACTGCTTGAAGAAGGTGTCTGCCAGAAACTGGCAGTAGGACTGGGCAGAGTCCTGCAACGGGTCGGGTACCCGCGGGTATCCGCGGGTACCCGCATAAAAGTGGCTAAAACGGGTGGATTGTGACATTTATAAAATTCACGGGCGGGGATGCGGGCGGATAATTAACTCTGTGCGGGCGGGTAGTAGCGCGGATGGCAATATTAGGATGCGGATATATGTCTGTGGCAAAGTGAACGAGAGAGCGAGCGAGAGCGAGCCAGCGAGACCGGCGCGTGATTGTGAATGAGCGTCACCTGCGAGCCACGCCGGTCTCGAGTCCTCTGAGGGAGCTCGGAAGCATATAAGGACGAGAGATCACCAGACCTGGATTTGACGTTCAGTTGTGTTTACGTTTTATGTGTGTGCGCTTGGCAGATGTCCATGAGGGCTGCCCACGTTACTTTCGTTTTGTTTGGTTAAAGTCTTTTAAATGTTCACCGGTTCCCGCCTTCTTCATCCCCCATCGAACACATTGTAGGCTATTACAATTTCTATGTCCGAATTACCATTACACACACACACGCAACAACGATATGCCATTTGACCCATCACGTCACAACCACAGCGACATTGAAACTTTTGTTGATGCAGATGGAGCGAGCGTTGCAGGAGTAGCAATGGATGAAGTAAAAGTAAAGTTGGTGAGTGGAGTAGCTATATGAAATTGTTGACAATGAGTCTTTAAAGGCACTTTTGCCTGTTTCATTAGCCCATTCATGACGCTGTTGATGTTGAGAGAGGTGCAGGATAAAAAATAAAGCATGTTTTAATTTTAATGTTTTAGCGTGTGATTTATCGCGGGCACGGGTCGGGTAACGGGCCAAATATTAACGGGTCTGGGCGGGTGCGGATTTAATTTTGATATTTTCACGGGTCACGGGTCGGATCTGGTGCTAAACCTTGCGGGTACGGGCGGGGGCGGGTCTCCAAAAATGGACCCGTGCAGGACTCTGGGACTGGGAGTTGAGCTTGACTCCATCCTCAACCCGAAAAGGCCCCACAAGCTCATCTTTGATGATACCAGCCCAAACCAGTACTCCACCTCCACCTTGCTGGCGTCTGAGTCGGACTGGAGCTCTCTGCCCTTTACCAATACAGCCACGGCCAAGACTCGCTCTCATTTCATCAGTCCATAAAACCTTAGCAAAATCAGTCTTGAGATATTTCTTGGCCCAGTCTTGACGTTTCAGCTTGTGTGTCTTGTTCAGTGGTGGTCGACTTTCTGCCTTTCTTACCTTGGCCATGTCTCTGAGTATTGCACACCTTGTGCTTTTGGGCACTCCAGTGATGTTGCAGCTCTGAAATATGGCCAAACTGGTGGCAAGTGGCATCTTGGCAGCTGCACGCTTGACTTTTCTCAGTTCACGGGCAGTTATTTTGCGCCTTGGTTTTTCCACACGCTTCTTGCGACCCTGTTGACTATTTTGAATGAAGCGCTTGATTGTTCGATGATCACGCTTCAGAAGCTTGGCTATTTTAAGACTGCTGCATCCCTCTGCAAAATATCTCACTATTTTTGACTTTTCTGAGCCTGTCAAGTCCTTCTTTTGACCCATTTTGCCAAAGGAAAGGAAGTTGCCTAATAATTATGCACACCTGATATAGGGTGTTGATGTCATTAGACCACACCTCTTCTCATTACAGAGATGCACATCACCTAATATGCTTAATTGGTAGTAGGCTTTCCAGCCTATACAGCTTGGAGTAAGACAACATGCATAACGAGGATGATGTGGTCAAAATACTCATTTGCCTAATAATTCTGCACTCCCTGTATAGTAGGCAAAAAACTTGTGAAAAAAGAAGGATGTTGAATTGATAGTACTGATAAAACGGAAGACAAAACGTACCCGGTTGACCTACTTCTTCTAAAGTGCACATACGATGGACACTTTACTATCCCATGAGGCCACGGGAGAGGATTTGTGAATGGTAGTGAAGTGACACAACTTATGACATGGTGAATGTAGTACGTTCAGATTACAATCATTATATATATATATATAATAATTTTTTTTATATAAGCTGTCGTGAAGTACTAAGGTTGAATTCATGTGGATTGGGACACTTTTTGCCATTGAGATGACCAGGAAAAAGTATCCTATTCAACCTGAATTCACCCTACTTATTCAAAATAAGTATCTACTCGAGAGTATTTGATTTTTGGACGCAGCCTAGGGCGCTTTTACACTTTTGCTAGTTAACCCTGTTTCAATCTAAACCCCGGGTAAAGGGAAATCTGGGTTATGCTTCAGTTTTCACACTGCTCATACTTTACCCACGATTAACTTAACAATTAATCCTGGGTATTCATAAGCCAACGTTTCACACTGTACATTCCTAAACCCTGGGTCAACTTCTTTATTTGCACATTTGTGATAAATGGTGCAAATTGTAAGTGTGAAACGTGTATTACACAGATTAAAAAGTGGCAATAACCTGGGGTTAAGCACAATGTGAAGAGACCTAGTCTAACCAGTAATGGGTCATTCACTAATAAATGCTTACATAAATGCACAATAAAGAAAGAGACAGAGGGTGATATTGACTGAGGATTTGGGAAGAAACAAGTGATTCCAGTGGAATAATTTATGATATTGATAAATTCATAGAAAACAAAAATCCAATATAGGGTTAATCCAAATCTACAGGTTCATGTATCTTATTCAGCACGAACCCAAGTGTTTTCATATATCATATTCGTAACATTTGGTTGCTGTCATTTATTTTCCAAACCATGCTTTGTACTTCAGTCTTTTTCCAATATCCACGTAAAACGGCAACCTTCACATGCAGAAATTAGGGCTGTCCAATATGGCCCCCCAAAAAAATGCAATCACACATTTTCGATCGATATTGCGATTATTATTATTTTTATTTCAATCACGATTTTGACAATATTTCCTTACACGCTTTACATTACCTGCATAATTCAAAAGGAAATATTAAAATATATAATAAGGAATATAGGAGCTTTATAAAAAAAGCTGTAACGTGCCTCTAGACCAGACATAATCAATAAGTAAAGATATCACATGTCTATTGAACTGACAGAGCATTGCTGTCTTGTCTGTTGTTCTTCACAATGTTTGATCTGTTATCTGAAGTGATTGACACTTGCTGCTCCTCAAAGTCTCCAGGAAGCCAATGCATCTCAAACCCTGACAGATTTTCTTCATCTCAGACATATGTTGAGTTTGTGAACGCAATGGCCAATCAGAGGTGTTTAAGAGTCCTTTGAACAGGGCTTAAAATGACAAGGGGGTGAAAGGCACATTTTTAACATTTAGTACCAACTTGGTACTTAAGTCGGTACTTTTGACAACACTGGTTTTGGACATAATTTTTGCATAAATTTGTTCGTTCAAGTGCATAACGGGTTGAAAGAGAACTTGATTTAGTATTCGCACGCTGTCTGAGCTGCGGCTTGCAGTGTGCGTGAGATAAATACTCAAATGGCACTCGCATTGAACAAAGTTATTCAAGTTTTTTTTTTGTTACACACACCTAGCAGGCATCATATTATTGCATAACTGCATTTACACCGCCGGTGGGAAGAGCGTCAGGGTGGCTGGAAGTCATTAATTGTCAATGGGAGCCGGCGGCGAGAGCGGCGCGGTGCGTCGTGGATGATTTGGGCATCGAGGACAGTTTAAATCGGCTCAACTTTATGGTAATGAGCTATGACGCGGTTTGGCGGCAACCAATGGGAATGCAGAAGTGCTCCGCCTGAGAGAAATCCAGAGATCGCCGGCCTGTAAACTTTGGTTCCAACCACATTTGTTCCCAAGAAAAATAGAGGAAAAGGTGATCATTGTTGTGCGGGTTTCCCTATCATTTACAATGTGATCTTTCATAGTGATATGTAATTTGTTTAGAAGTCACGCAACTCTATTTTATAGGAGCTAGAACGCTTGTTTTTCAGCGGAAATGCAATTCATTCTTCCACATTCAAACGATTTCATGAGGTTGACTTATACCCTACTTGTGGTCAGTCTGCCCATCAACATGCTTGTTTGCTTTGCGAGCCGCTTTAAATACATTAATAAACGGCCAAGCATTCGATCTACGTCAGAGTGGCAGCGCGTCCACGAATCTTCATACAGCGTCGTTGGCAAGGCGGTCAGAGCGAATTTTGACGTTCTCGCCGGCGGCGGTGTGCTTGATACAGTTGGTTTGTTTAATGCTTTTTTACATCTTTTCATATGGTGTGTAATTTGCAAATTACCAATTTTTGTTCGTCTGGTTCGAAATATTTTTAGGATGTACTTTGTTCGTCCAGGTTTTTTTTTTTTTTGTGCCATGCTCTGCTTGTAGAGCTGTTCATGGCACTGCCTCAGGTGTTGGAACAGATTTGATGTGTTACTGTGTTCTGCTGAAACAATAGTTTGACAGGTCTTGCAAATTACCTGGCTCGGTGATATATCATCTCTCCTGTATCCAAAATATTCCCAAACCACAGATGTTTATTCCTCTTTTTTTTTTTTTTTGGCACCAAGTCCTTATTGTGCCCTGAATTATTTCCCCCGTTTCTGCGCTTGCTTCCATTTTGCAACGGTAAACCCACTCTGTTCACACATTAGATGTAGGGGCGCTACATTCTGATGATTGGACACTGTTTAGGAATTGCACATGCTCACATCGTGTTTTTATGATTTCAATTTATCATACAGCTCTTGCAAAAAAGGTTTTTACTGTTTTCTACCACCACAGTGAGGCTGTTGTCACACTGACCAGCCCTACTTTTTCTTTTTTGAAGTGTACTGTTCACTTCTGTGCCAAGCTTCACAGATACCACCTCTTGGGAGTTTTGTTGTGGTCTTTATTCAGTGTAATTATTGCAGATGTTTTGTATTACACAGAGCTGTATGGTAACTTTTTTTTTATAGCAAGTATACAATGTACGTTACATCTCATAAAAACCCACAAGTAGCACAGTTTGTTGCTTAAACAGGCATGTGGCTGGTAAAATGGGGCATGCAAAATTCAACCCTTAATACAACTTTTAAGACACATTTTCTTTCTTTGTCCAAAAAAAGCAAACTGCAGGAACGTAACACTTATTCATAAGTTTTCATGTGCTGTTACACAAGGCTTTCCTCCTCTGCCCGCCTATCACTTTTACCAGGTTGTAGTCAGCATTAATGCAGAAAGACAGTGCATCAAAAGACCAAATTCAACATGCACCTTGTTGATGTTGCATCCTTTGTGTCAGGTGAACGCAGAATTTTAGTGCAACACAAGGTTTCTTGTTAAGCGTTTTCCCTCCCATTGAAAACCATTAAAAGATAAGGCGTTGTGTTCATATTCTGTGCTCATCTGCTCACCTTTTTCATTAAAAAGGTGTGAACTGAATTCAATCTTTTTAATATCTGTTTTCGTTCATTAAGGCACTTAGGCAGATAGCCTGGCATCGGTTCCCCCTCCGTCTGCTGCTTGATCAGCTCTTCTAATGGTTTTCCTGTGTAATTAATCTGTTTAAAATTAAGTGGTGCAACAACTAGATTTAAAATAAAAACCCATATCAACAAATCATTGATTAGCGTTAAACTTTGCTAAATGTAATAATTATTGGTGCAACTCATAGTGTTTATCACATTTTAAAGCGTTTTAAAAACGTCCCGCTGTTTTTAGTGATTGAAATACTGCGGCAGGTGCTGTATGTGGATCATAAGTGCCCAAAACATGCATCGTGTTCTCATGTTTTTGTTTTGAGATGTAAATTTGACAGGCTGGTGCTGGGGCTGGTGTAGTTCTATGGCGGTTTTGCCCTCCAGGGCTCCGTCATGTGACTGAAAACTATGAATTGCATTAACATTGTCAATTTTGTTTATATAAACCCAATAAATTTGATTACAATCCAAACAACATCCATTTACAATTCAACTTCACATTAACATGTATTTTCTTTAGTTTTAAGCCTAATAACATCTGGCAAAGGGGCTACCAATGAAAACTAGCCTTTGGGATAATTTGGGTACATTTACATTTATGTATGTCGATTAATGATGAACAATCAGTTGTGTTTTACACACATGAAAAACTGTATCGCATGTAATATGCTACTGCAGCAAATTTATTCAGTGCAATTTTTTTTATAACTCATTAGTTTACGTTATATAAAGCCTTAAAGTTCTGCATAATTAAGGGCGTGGTTACAGATGGATAGCCATTTATCCGCCGTCTATAGTCATTGTCTCACCTAAGCTCCGCCCACATCCCGCCTTTTTGCCCATTTTCTGTTATCCGGGAGTGACACGCCATGACTCGCTCACAAGATGGCGACGCCCAGCTCGCCCCACTGCTTCAGAAAGGCTTATGGGAATCCTATGGGTGACTTCACGGACACTACGTCCATATTATTTTACAGTCTATGCTATTAAGCTGAAGTACCAAGCACACTACTATCTTTGAGCTCAGATTATAAAAAGAAAAAAATTATTTATCATACCCGATATGCGTCCTCTAGAGATGCTTTAGTTCACTGTGACAGACACCACTTTGCTTGACAGCTGCTTGTAACGTCTTTACCTTCACACTTTCATCCCATCCCAATTCACACATTTGAGGAGGCAATTCACACAGTGGCAGCGAGTGTGAAGCGGTGTAATGACAAGATGTGTGTTTTTTTGTTTATAATTTACAACGCCGCTGTAACATTTCCAGCTAGTAATGTAACTCCACGAGAACTAAACTATAAACAGGGTCCCCGCGGAGTCTTAAAAAGTCTTAAAAGTATTAAATTTCAAAATCAAAATATAAGGCCTTAAAAAGTCTTAAATTCGCGGAAGCATTGCGTTCTAGGTCTTAAATAATGTTAAACAGGTCTTAATTTTCCTACGTCCATGTAACGCTACCTCATTGAAATGCTCTCGCCTCCCGCAGCACGCGCGCACGTGTGTGTGTGTGTGTGTGTGTTTGTTCTGTGGTGTTTGTAGTTCTTTCTTTCGCTAGACCAACTATTGTTCGCTCTATTACAACTACAAATTAGAGAAGCATGCCACGTGTATTGCAGCCAATCAGCTTTCGTGTTATTGGCACGAGCCTCTTTCTGATCGTACCCCACAGACGCATAAAACGGATTTTATTCTTCAGCTGAGTCTGACGGTTGTTCCAGTTCCGCGATCGTGAACGCAAAGACTAATCTTTCTCATCATCTTGCTTAATGACCAAATAAAAGTATAATATACCCGATTGCACTAATAGAGTTAATAACAGTGATGTAAACTCTGAACTCCGATGTCAGGCTGCGTGTGTTTGCTGCCTGTCAGCGCTCGCGCGAGTGTATTGAATGTGTTATTTCTAGGCTCATTAGCCTAAGCTTACTCTTGAACGATCAAATATACACATTATCCATATGTCTATATCCTGATTTGAGTTAAAAAGTTTGGGACGTGTAAGTAAGCGCTGGATCTGCGCATTAGTATGTTCTCAAAGTGAAAGCAAACTAATATAGTATAACCACAACACAAACGGGGAAACAGCACTTACACTTAAAGGAACACTCCAACTGTTTTAGAAATAGGGCTTATTCAACTTAGCTACTTTGCTACATTTAGATATGTGGGGAAATGCATTTTAAGGTAAGCTAGCGGCGACCCTGCCAAACTAAAACAATGCATGCACTGAGACGAATGCATTTGCCCACATATCTAAATGTCTAAAGAAGTTGAATAAGCCCTATTTCTAAAAACGGATGGGTGTTGCTCTTTGTAGATATGCATCTTTATATTGTATTTATTTGTCCTATTGTCATTTGTTTATAATAAATTTTATTAATGACCGATTACTTGATTACGTAATCACTTGAAAACGTTTTACTTATATTAAGCAATTATTGCTGTGGTTTACTTTTAAGATGTTGGTCATATTTCCCACCCCAAGCGATCGTGTTATTAAAGATAGATAGTGCACTACTGGACCAGTCTTTTTTGATAATAACAAAACAAGATTCATGCATTTTGTCATTTTTATTGCAATGTGTGACTATTGTGCATCTAACTTAATAATATGGTTAATGTTGCATCCTAATTATAAAAAAAAAAAAAAAAAAAAAACTAATTTTGGTCAATTGAGATATATATATATATGCGCTAATCCTAGTGGGATTGAGCTATGAATAATACGTTTACTAATACTTTGTTCAATTTAAATAAATTAAATAATATAATTATAAGTAGCCTAATTGAGTGATTCTGCATTTCCTATGCGTTTTTTTATTGCGTGATATAGGTCTTAAATTTTATTCATAATGGTCTTAAAAAGGTCTTAAAAAGTCTTAAATTTGACTTGGTGAAACCTGCAGATACCCTGTATAAAGTGTCACTGGGAAATGTTAATGCATATGGGGCAAAACTGATTTATTATCTATTTAAATGGCAAGATGCGATTTATCGTGAGGCGCCAAATAAACACAAGTGCTCCGAATACAAAGTTTCAGACATTGCTTAGAGTAGCATAAATTTGGAGGGATTAAAGGAAAGTGGATAGATATAGTTTTTTTTATAAGGTTAAGTGCTCACGGCAATGTATTACAAGCCACTTCACAATTTATTGGAGCCATCTTAATAATGGTAACATTTTAATCAACTGAACAGCAATGAATTGTATAGGTAAGAAAAAGTTTGACACAGAAGCATTTCATGCATATGAATGACTAACAGAAGAACGCAAGCATTGGCCCCACGGGGCAAGAGACTGCCTGAATCACTGAAAGCTGTTTTTTAGTTAACCGTGTGTGTGTGTGTGTGTGTGTGTGTGTGTGTGTGTTGTCTTGCAGATCTACAGTCCGCCCTGTATGAGCTCTGCTGGCATGTTATCCAGGGCAATCTGAAGGTGGATGTGGCTGCCAGTCTCCTGGCTGATGTTATGGTGAGTGCTGATCCCATTTCAATCCTCAATCTCCTTTACACCTGCACTGAGACTAAGGCCCGACATATACAGTACATCAAGCGAAATCAAAGAACAAACTAGTGTGATGTCATTTTAAGCAAAATCAGGCTAAAACGAAGTTGGTTTGGTGTTTGCTTCAGGAGTTCGAGGAGGATGGATTCCAAAATGACGACAATGTATCATTAAAGTGCCCCTATTATGCTATTTTAAAGGCTAATGTTTCCTACAACAGTTTACATGCATCAAAGGTCAAAACTTTAATTTTCTCATAATATACATTGCACATCACCAGATTTTTTCAGTGATTCTCAAACGACTTGCTAGATTAATCAATCTCTCTCTGCTGTGATTGGTCGGATGACCAAGTCTGTTGTGATTGGTCTACCACGTACAGAGCGTGTCGGAAACTAAACGGCCATTATCATAACTATCAGCTCCGGAGGCTTCCTAAAGCTCAGCGATCCTACACACTGTAAAGACCGTAATGATGGCGTTGATTTTACCAATTTATCTGAGTGCGAGTCTGATAATGAAACATTGGAAAAACTAGATACTCAACCCGAACCTTCATCACGAGGATGACGACAGCAGGACGTTTCTCAGTGATGCGCTACTCATTTTGAGGTTCATAATGAGATGTTTCAGCTGTAATTCCTCATCAAGTGTGTGTCATTCAACAAACTGATATTTCTATTGTATTGCAGTGCAAGTGCAGGAACTGCACTGCAAAAAAATTGCTTTTCTTACTTAGTATTTTTGTCATTTCTAGTCCAAACATCTAAACATTCTTAAAACAAGAAGTATTTATTAGACAAGCAAAAGTAATTGTCCTATTTTGGGGGAAAAATAACTCAAAATAAAGAGAGTTTTTGCTTAAAATAAGCAAAATAATCAAGCAATGGGGTAAGCAAAACAATCTTAATTGAAACAGAAAACATGATTGTTTTGCTTACCCCATTGGCAGATTATTTTGCTTATTTTAAGCAAAAACTCTTTCCCAAAACAAGACAATAATTTGAACTTGTCTAGTAAAGGTTTCTAAATGTATTTTTAGATATTTTGTCTAGAAACAAGGCAAAAAGTAAGAAAAGCATTTTTTTTAGCAGTGTGTATCAATAACAACGCATGCATTAGTGGAGCACTAACGTCAATGACTGATGTAATTTGTAATACAAATCTTGCTCCATCCTTTATCTTTACTCAAAGTAGTAAGAGCGACATACAATCTGCATTAATAGACTCAGTTTTAGGCGATAGCGGCCCACAGATGATAAGCAGAAGTAAGACTAATAATGTAAGTTAGCCGGAAATTTGCAAAATATAAAGCTACGTATTTTGAACACCCTGTAGAAAATATACACATTAATAATTAATCATACTTACATGTTGTGATTCTAAAGGAACAGCTGGTCATAATAAACTTTTACTGACCCATATTTCAAGAGCAAGCGTTTTGCGAATCCTGCATTGATTTGGGAATCCCGTGTTGAGAAGCAGTCGTCAGTAAAATACCGTGTTTGAGGGGCGCGTCTAGTTGTTTGCGGGCGGACAACGTACAACATAGCATTATGCAAATATCTTATCTAGTAGAACCGTCACGCAGTGAGATTAGAAACAATACTGACTCGTGTTGACGGTTCAGTCGAAGGTGGAGTCGATTCTTTCTTTTGGGAGACTATAACTTTATCCTGCACTGAACTTTACAACTTTGCAGAACGATTACAATTCTTTATTTCTACATTTCTGAACGTTCTTTTTTTATTTTAAAATTTGTATTGCTTTATTCTGATTTTAAAGATTTAAAATTAGTGTTTTTGATGTAAACTCATTTTTATTATTGCATTATTATATTTATGTATTTATCCTCTTGTACAGCACAATGGCCGACTACTGTTGTATGTAAAAACTATATAAATACAATTTTGATTGATTGATTGATTAGGTTCCCAGACAGCGATATTACACACGGCATGAATAATAGGGGCACTTTAATATAGTCCAGGGTTTCGCAAAGGGGAGTTTAGGAGAAGATTATCAATGAATAAAGAGGTGCATTTAAATTTCGGTTCGTTCCATATGAAAAACATTCATAAAATGCTACATTAAAGCAACATAAACTTGTTAGGGGTTAACAGCTTATGTTAGGGGTGACCCAGGACCAGTTGTGAAGAAATGAAGAAAAAGAGTCAGGATTGCAATTAATTAGGAGAAATTTACTTAAGAATAGTTTGCAGTTTCAAAAGCAGAAGCCAGCTTCAAGTCTCTCAAGGAGTTCGTAGGCCGCGCTCCCGCTCTCACCGTCTCGTTGCCTCGCCCTATCGTACATACAATTGTCCCAACAGTTATACCGTTTTCAAGGTCTTATCCACGTCATTACTGCAATGTGGATGCTTCTGATTGGCTCAGAGACAATGCACAGTCATGGTAATTTCCACTCATGTCAGTTAATCTGATGCACGTTTCTACTGACGTGTCACTTGTTGACGCTTTCACCCCAGAATTAGGCCCCAAGTGACCTTCCAGATCAGGAGCAGGCGCCAGCTTGCCCAGAACAAAAAGTCCACCCATCTCTTAGGGTGCCCATTGTACACCATTCTGATCTGTAGCACAGAATTTTGCGCACATACACAGATACACAGTCTCTCCAAGGTTGGAGCTGATTAAGCTCCAGTTCTAACCAGTTCTAACCAAAACATACTGATAACATGCTTTCTTTCAGTGAGAGGGACACACAATAGTACAGGCAATACTCCTCTGGAGTCTTTAGTGTTTCAATAAAAGAATAAATTAAATGAAAGACACATCCATATTTCATATCTGGAAGACGTGCTTAGTGAGCAAACCCTGTTGCTGCACTCCTGACATGTTAGGGGTGTGTGATACCTCAAAAATCCAAACACACGACCTTGTTGCCAGTGTTTAGTGACACATCACACATCTCTAGGCCAGACCCTCAGTCACCCCTCAGGGACCAAATATACACTTTAGAAAACGAGAAACTAAAAGCAAAATCATAACTGGATAGAACCATTATAATAATATAGGAAGGTAAATATTGATTAAGGTTTTAATTATGACGTTAATACGGCTGTGTATTGCCAAGAATCTGGCGATACAATACGTATCACGATACAGGGGTTACGATATGATATATTGTAATATATTGCGATATTTCTTTTTTGTGTGTTTTTGTTTTTTTATCATTTAAAAGAATAAAGAACACAACCATATGCCTAAAACACGAGACAAAGTATTTTATTTAATTAACACAGTATAATTTGTATCACTAATCACTATTTTGTGCAATCTAAGTTGAGGGAAATGTAAAGTGACTGCAGGATTCTTTATGTGTAAATGTTTTAAAGGTTCACAGTATAGCAGTGGCTATTTAACAACAGAAAGTGCCGTCCATTTCATGACTGAATGACTGTTTGTTTTATATTTAACACAGTTAAGCCATTTCCTATAAAGCAGTCTATTGTATAAAGTGCTATTGCTAGTACTGAACTGCAGAGCTGGTCATCATATCCACATCGCTATTATCTTTCGTTCTCCTGCCACCGCTGTCAGTTTTTGGCGTGTGCTTATTTTGTTACTGAGAGGAAAACGTGCAGTACATTCTATCGAAACGCTTCTCAGCAGCGCGGGTGACGTCAGGATGTTAAGCGAGCTCTGTTTCAATGTGTTTCCCGAGTATTAGATTTTAACTTGCCCTGTTTTGCAAACAAAATGATTCTTGTCGATTTCCGTAGTGGCTTCTTTTTAGCTGAAGCCGAAATGAGTCCACACTTTAGCTCTGTAAACTGCAGGAGCAGAATAATGCTATCGTCTTGAGTGCTGGGTTTGCTAATGCAAACACTAGCGATGCACGCACTTACCTTGCGCTTCTCCGGCTCCGCGTCAGTTATACGTTCTGAGATAACACTGCCATCTAGCGGTTGGGTGTTATACAGTCTGTGGTTTAAACTGAACACAAAGCCACATATCTTGGATGTAAATAAATAAATATAAATATCGATACAGCGTTTTTGAGAATTGATACAGTATCGGCAAACATAATATCGCGATATTCACGTGTATCGATATTTTCTTACCCCCCCTAGAAGTTAATTAGGATATATGTACTATATACAGGTATATTGAAGCGGCAGTGGATTTCAGAATCCCCCTTTCATACGGGACTCTTGTCATTTGGTAGCTCACATTCATTGTAATTGATTACTTTTCCTGTTTTAGATTTGAAAATTTATTTGGTTATTCGGTTACTAAACATCAAACAAAATGTATGTACAGCAAATCCCTTACAAACAAGGAGAATAACCGAAAAGGTGTAAGCTGAAGCCTAAAGTCATGTAGAACAATCAGGGTGAAAATACATTTTTGGGTGAACTGTTCCTTTTCTGCTGGACACAGAGGATGTTGCAATCAAATTACAACCATTCTCTGTAGACAGAAGGGTTTTTACTAATTACAAGGATAAATGACACCGTGTGAAGTTCTGCTTGGACTGTTTCCATCTCCGCACCTTCAAAAACTCTGTCCTGCTGAGATGTGAAGTTTGCTGTCGCACTTAGACTTTGCCTAAACTTTCAAATGAGACGTGACATGCGCTCTTTCACAGCCGTGGTGGCGTTTGATCTATGGAGCGTAGACACAGATTGCTTTGCTGCTGTTGCTGTGACATCTCATCGAGCGAGATGAAACTAGCCTTCTAAACACAGCTGAAATGCACCAGTGATAGATCACCTACTTCACATCTCTACTTCTGTTACATCTAGTGTGTTGTCCACCGTCCTCCAGTGAACTGAATCTCCAGCGGGAAAAACGGAGACATTGAGTTTCCGTGAAATTGAAATGCTGTAAACATTTGTGGGATGTGCCATTGAAAACAATCATGTTTGTCTTTCAGGAGCTGCGGGACGATATGCCTTCTATTTTAGCTGATGTTTTCTGTATATTAGGTAAGTCTTGCCGTGTGTCTAAACCTGCTAATGCTGATTAAAGAACGTGCGCCAAACAGTTCATTTAAGTGTCATCTCATTTGTCCCGGTGAAGTAGAGCCTGGATGCGTTTGCATTGAGCGACGGTTTTGTTACTCGCTCGAGTGAACATGCTTATTAAACGGCAGTCGTGTGTTCGACTAGATCGCTGTTCTGACAGATGTTTGCATAAATCAGATGCTGAGTTTGAAGGAGCTGAAGAGTCTCGCTGAACTTATTCTAATGAAGCTCTCAGATTCCCTGCTGTTCGTGTGTCAGGCCCACTGTGATTGATTTAAATGTTAATTTAATAATGCTATATGGAGATACTACAGTTTGCGAAACCTACACTGAACGCCTGTGAGTTTATTACCGGTATGTTTTGTTCCGGTATGTGTAAACCGCGTGAGATCAAAATGACAGTTTTGCAGCTATAAGTCGACAGACCTTCGGCAGACATATTTATAGTCATAAACCATTTCTAATCATATTTAGTTTGTTGATTTTGCTGGCCTGTTAAAAAAAGGGGAAAAAAGAGAAAATTGTCTCCAAAAAATATCACAATACACTTTTTCATATCAGTTGATAATCGATAATTATCACATTAAATGTCAAGTCTTTGTTTCTTTAAAGTCTAAAGGCAGATTTTTGCTTTTAAGTGAAAGTCATAGAAAGATACATCTCAAATGTGCTGATACATGTACTGAATATATGGCAAAGTTTGTTTTGGGTAAAACAAACCTGTTCCATAGCTTGATATTGTTTAAAGTCATGAAACAGGTTTGTGTCGCCTGGCTTTGTATAGTACATATTTTGTCTTCTAGAAATGCACATTTGACAGTAGCTTTAGTTGATTTCAGTAGTAGCTTGAGTTAGGATGCAGATTTATGTTCATTAACAAAAACTGTTACATCTGTAAAATTATAGCAACCTCATTTTTATAAGTTAAAATGTAAATATTCTGAGTGTTTGCATTTCTTTAAAAATGAACCGTTGGTCATCCATAGTATCATACATTTAGATCATGATAACCACAGGTAAAACCACACACAGCACCTCAATACCATGGTCACTATTAGTTTCTGTGGGTATTTTTATGAAAAACAATTGAAATACATTTTGTATAAATGCACAAAAGGTACAGCTTGATCACAACAAATAAAATGTTTAGATAATATGATACAATTTGAATAACCTGCTACAGTACTGTGGTGCAGTTAGTTACTATATTAAATCCATGGTAAATGAAGGTGATCTGTAGATTGAAAAGCCTTCTGACTGTATTGTTGCACACAGCGTTTCTCCTGTTTGTCTTCACCGTTTCATCTGGTTTTAAACTAGTTTAAATGAGAGAGACATTCATGTTCTTCGTTGAATTTAAGCGCTTTTGTCACTGGATCTCGCTCGCGTGACTTGATCAGTGAGTAAATGCATCTGCTCGGGCTGCCGTTTGAACTTTGAGCCGAGCGGATAAATGGTCCGTGTGGCGCGGTTCAACTGAGTAGCGCTGTTTCATTTCGCTTTTAGCATATAAGAATGTCAAACTCTTACCTTTTTATCGAGGAAAATTTGCGATAATTATAGCTTTATCGTCCAGCCCTAAGAAATATTGTTCTCAATATAAGTGGTCAAATATATATAGGTTGTTCAATACATAGTGATCCTGATGACATCGGTACTAGTCTTTTGCATTAATACAACAATACCAGTTGCACATTCTCACTCTCTTCTCTGCATGTGCAGGTGTATTACAATAATATGTTTCTCTAATTATTTAGATTTATTATGAAGAATTATTAATAATTAGCATTACCACCAGGCCTCAGTAATCTCAGAGAGCAGTTTCAGTTATGAAAATGCTTTGATAAAAATTATAAAAAGACTGTGAGAGTATAGTAATGACTGGTGTTTAAGTAAAACTTAGATACTGTTCAAATGTTAGGCTCTTAATGCTGTGGAAATATTACCCTGTGTATCAAAAAAGCTATTGAAAATCATTTTGAAGGTATTTGTTGAAGAGCATTGGAAGTTTAAAAAAACTGCAGTTTTGAAAATGTCATGTGATCTAGAATCTTTATACATTGCATTGCATTGTAAAGACTATAAGTCTATTCTGGTCTACCCTGACGTAGATGGATTGGATTAATTTCTTGCTGCAAAGCTTATTTAATGGGCTGTCTAAAAGTCGTCTTTTTTAAAAAGAAAAGAAAATTGTTGTGACCAATTAAAATGGTGGTAGATGTACAAAACACATCAATATTTTATTTATACACACTGTTGACTTCATATAAATTCACTTGACCTGAGAAGAAAAACACTTGACCTGCCGGTGTGATTGTTGATTTTGCAGATATTGAGACCGGCTGTTTGGAGGAGAAACACAAGAGAGATCATTTTACCCAGTTGGTTGGATCCTGTTTGGTGAGTAGAATAGCATGCAATCGTCTTCATGGCCACAGTGTGGCAGTAATGCACTTTGAGACGCATCGCTCTTCTCTCCAGCACACAGTGCGGTTGAGGAAATGCTTTTTTTTTCAGTCTGTGCATACGTAAGTGGGTGGCCGATCCCCTGACTCTGAAGATTAGCTGCATTAGAGTATTGAGTGGCCCAAATTCTTTCCTCTAGTGAAAAATTAAACTGTACTCACAAAGGGCCGCTCTCCTCCCGTGAACAAACCTCCAGCACTGTGCTGGAATTACTCAAGGCACTTTCACAGAGGCTCTGGTTTTTCGAGCTAGGCCTCGAACCATCTTTATTGCAGCAGAACACAATGAGTTTGTGAAGGGATCCCTTTGCAATGGCGGTGGGTGACTCATCCAGACCTGCAAGTGCGCCTGCTCTCCTATTTTCAGTTAAACAACTGTGTGCCTGATTAGTATGCAAATACAGGCTTATTATGCAGTGTTATTAGTGTCTTATGTAAGTCTAGCTGAAGGCCATTGAGGTTGGATGTGGGCAGTGTTGCACTGATGGATGCAGAAATATTATTCTAGTGTTTTGATGAATTTAATACTGGTCTTATCCTCATGATAGAGCTTCCACAGCTGTTTTGGTGACGAGTGTCTAATTAGAGGCATTGTTGTCTGTTGTTTTCAGATCTGTGTTCCTGACGGTGTGCTAAAAGAGCGATTGGATCCAGAAACCCTGGAGTCTCTGGGACTGATCAAACAGGCTCAGCAGTTCAACCAGAAGATTGTCAAAATCAAGACCAAACTATTGTAAGTTAGATTTCCTGCTGTTCTCTCCGTTTTAAACACGATTGATTGCATCTTTTTCTGGGAATGTAAAACTTAAATACTGGAGATGCAACGATGTATCGGCCACCGATATTTTGGTCAATTTACAACCATTAGCTATAGCATGTAAAAGGCCGATATAACAAACCGCTGGCTTAATAATTAACTGTGTGAAGGCAGCTGTATAATGTCTGTTGCATAATCCAAGATTAACACTTAATCTAATAGTCCTGCTTTCTGCTTTTTAATGGTAATCAAATTACAAAAACAAAACAAAAACGCTCGCTACTCTTGACTAAATAATGGAAAACGCAAATCCAGTCATAAAAGCAAAATTTACTGTATAAAGTGGAATGTCATCAGTTTTTATAAATATAAAGTAGGTCTGTACACCTAAATCAAATTGTGATATAGACTAGTGTCTGTGACATATTAGGCTGCAAAAAGACGAAATAAGACGAAATATTTAAATATGAATGCTACATGTTTTGTGTGTCTCGCTGAATGAAGGGCGCAGATGCGCCTTTTCCTTTACCACACACACTGAAGCACAATGCTTTCAGCCTCCTTTGCCTCAATATGAGGACATGAATGCATTAGCTTCATCTCCAGAGTTACTCTGTGAGCCTTTTACCGTTTCATTTTACAAAATCTACCATCATATTATAAACACAAACTGAAAGGTTCTCCAGGCAACCTGTCAAAATAAGTTCAGTTTACCTTGAAGTAATTCTGACAGAAATGCACTATATTGCCAAAAGTTTTGGGATGCCTGCCTTAACATGCACATGAACTTTAATGACATCCCATTCCTAATCCGTAGGGTTTAATATGGAGTTGGCCCACCCTTTGCAGCTCTAACAGCTTCAACTCTTCTGGGAAGGCTTTTCACGAGGATTAGGAGTGTGTGTATGGGGATTTTTGCCCATTCTTCTAGAAGTGCATTAGTGAGGTCAGGCAGTGATGTTGGACGAGAAGGCCTGGCTCTCAGTCTCCGCTCTAATTCATCCTAAAGCTGTTCTATCAGTTTGAGGTCAGGACTCGGTGCAGGCCAGTCAAGTTCCTCCACATCACTTTGTGCACGGAGCGCAGTTATGTTGGAACAGGAAGGGGCTGTCCCCAAACTGTTCCCACAAAGTTGGGAGCATGAAATTGTCCAAAATGTCTTGGTATGCTGAGGCATTAATAGTTCCTTTCACTGGAACTAAGGGGCCAAGCCCAACCCCTGAAAAACAACCCCACACCATAATCCCCCCTCCACCAAACTTTACACAACACAGTCAGGCAAGTCTCGTTCTCCTGGCACCCGGCAAACCCAGACTCGTACTTTGGATCGCCAGACAGAGAAGCGTGATTGGTCGCTCAGTGAACACGTCTCACTGCTCTAGAGTCCAGTGGCGGCTGCTTTACTCCACTGCATCCCACGCTTTGCATTGCACTTGGTCATGTAAGGCTTGGATGAGCTGCTCGGCCATAGAAACCCATTCCATGAAACTCTGTACGCTATTCTTGAGCTCATCTGGAGGCCACAGAAGTTTGGAGATCTGTAGATATTGATAGTGCTTGATTTATACACCTGTAGCCATGAAGTGATTGAACACCTGAAGTCAATGATTTGGAGGGGTATCCCAATACTTTGGGCAATATAGTGTATATTACTGTTTTACAGTAGAAATTAGCTACTTCTCTTTACTACTACTTTAGCTACTTAAAAAAAAAAAGAATTTAGCTACTTCTCAATGTAATAATAATATATTTTTACATTTAACTTGTATTTCTGTATCCAAAAACAAAACAAAAACTACCTAAAAAGCACTGTTTATTTCATAAGTATCTTTATGTTGTATTTATGCATGTTGAATGTTAAATGGATCAAGACTAGTGAGTAAATTTTCTTTATATTCATGAGTTTGCTGTATATGTATATAAAAAACAACAGGAATATTAGATTATGGGTTAATCTTGGATTATGCAACATGCATTATACAGCTCAGTGCCTTCATACAGTTAATTAATAAACCATCAGCTTGTTTTATCAGCCTTGTTATATATACATGCTTTAGCCAGTATGCGGATGATTGTAAATTGATCAAAAATCATCCGATAAATATCAGCGGCCGATAATCAAATAAATATCTGTGCATCGATAGTATTAATTATTTATTAATAGTAAGAAATGCTAATTTCCAGGGTAATGAAAACAACTTTCTTACTGTATATTATTAATCACAGCATCTAGCCAAAATCGGTGTGGTTGTGGGCTCCAGTATATGAGCATGAATCACAAACAACTTTACGTGTGAACTGAACAAGACTTTATTAACTAGGACTAATCTGACATATGCATGCATGCAGTCTACCAAGGCAAAGAGAGCTGAAGCAGAATACAGGAAAGCGAGAAGTTAAAGCATTGTTTGATATGTGAAATTCACACCCATTCCCATGATGCACCGCAAATAGTGTAAGAGTTCATCTCCCTGTGCTGTCAATCTAAAATACACTGTTTCTATGTACATAATCAACATTTACATCAATTTTTATATTTATCCATCACTTGTACGTGATCGTTGGCATCTGAAGCGCAGGAGTTTGGCCCCGTTGAACCGCCAGGTGTGATGAGTTCAGATGGCAGTCAAGCTTTTAGATTTAGTCAGTGGGTATAAAACACCTGGAGTTCCTGTGCTGAAATGTGCCGTGGTGTTCTCTTTCAGGCACAGGTCACTGCTTTCTGCACATTCAGCATGTTGTTTTGAATCTATAAAATGTCCCCAGCCTCATTTTGCTGTAAATGAAAGGCACAGCCTGAAACTCCCCCTGATGATGATTAATTTCAAGCCTTTGTGTAGGTCTTTCTTAATGAGATTTATCAAGATTACAGTGCACTGAAAGCCCTCTCTCTACCCATACCACAGTTCGTTGTGCCATCTAACGGTCATTTCATTAACATAAGCATGTTTGAATGAAGAAATTGGTTTCTTGTCGTCTGCTGAGATGCCTGGCATATGTCTGCGGGCGGCATTAGCCTCACGCTGCTGCCTGTGACCACCAGACCTCAGACCTTCATTATTTTGAGATGACTGCATGAAGTTATTGTTCGGTCACAGTGTAACCATTCATCCTTCGCTCTGCAGTTACAAACAGCAGAAGTTCAATTTGCTGCGTGAGGAGAATGAAGGTTACGCTAAGCTGATCACGGAGCTTGGGCAGGATCTGTCCGGGAATCTCACCAGCCACATCGTCCTGGAGAACATCAAGTCATTAATAGGTACAGTACGCATCGCATCCCCTTTCCTAATAACCCGTGAGCTAAACTTTGTTAAACATCGCCGATGATGGCTAACAGTAGATCTTCTTGAAGGTCAGTGCTTCTTGAGGACTTAATCATTTAAACAATTATAATGTTATTAATAACATGTATAACTACACTACCAGTGAAAAGTTTGGAAAAGTTGCCTTTTGAAAATATTCTCCTAATCTAACCAAGGCTGCATTTATTTGATCAAAAATACAGTAATAATGTGAAATATTATTGCAATTTAAAATGACCAAACGCTGAATTTATCATCATTACTCCAGTCTTCAGTGTCACATGACCCTTCACAAATCATTCTCATATGATGTCCTGCTCAAGAAACATTTCTTCTTATAATATAAATTGATAATGTTCTATGTGTATGCCATAGTAAAGAGATGCGTTTTTAATCTAGATTTAAACTGAGAGTGTGTCTGCCTCCCGAACAATGCTTGGAAGACTGTTCCAGAGTTTAGGAGCTAAATAGGAAAAGGATCGACCGCCTGCAGTTGATTTAGATATTCTAGGTATTATCAACTGGCCAGAGTTTTGAGACAGCAATAGACGTGATGAAGAGTGTGTGTTAAGAGTTCACTCAAGTACCGAGGAGCTAAATCATTTAGTGCTTTGTAAGTAATAAGCAAGATTTTAAAATGTATGCGACGTGTAATAGGGAGCCAGTGCAGTGTTGACAGAACTGGACTAATATGATCACACTTCCTGGTTCTAGTAAGATCTCGAGCTACTGCGTTTTGGACCAACTGGAGTTTGTTTATTAAGCGAGCAGGGCGACCACCCAGTAGATAATCATGAACACATGAACTAACTGTTCAGCAGACTTGCTGTTTTGTTTTTTATTGTATTTATATGATATTTGTATTTTTGTAGTTGAATTTTTGCCATGAAAATAGCTTTGAATGCTCACATGGCATTAAATAAAATAATCTGAATCTGAACTGTTTAGCATTTTGCATTTAAAGCATGTGCTGCAATTCAGATATATTTTTAAGACTGTAGGATGAAGTTTTACAGATCGCAATTCTATCGTAATTGTTTTTAACAATGTGCAATTTGACATTATCGAGTATATCCCTCACATAAGTGCACGCTTTCACTGCGGGATATAGTCTATATTTATACCATTTATTATAGTTAATATCACACAAAGAATGCAGTTTTCTCCTGTTATCAGAATAACTAAAGTAATATTCATTTTATACAAGTTTACTAAACAAAAATGTAATATTAAGTGCTTATATTTTAGACTCCATATTGCCTGTTTTTACTCAATTTCACCAACGAGACTAGTTCAAAACAAAAGCTGTGAATTGACCACCACACAGAATATGAAGAATATCAATAACTTCAGGAGTCAGCTGACCACGGTAGTCCTAAACATGCCAAAGGTAACAGCACAATAACACAATATAAATTTTTTTCTCAATATCACACACCCCTAGATCCATACCTAATAAAAACACATGTTGTGTGAACCATTAGGGCAAATGACAGATGAAACTCTGACACTTGCCCCAGGTCATTGGGCCGTCTCTGTTGAGCCCTGATGATGACTGGGACTGCAGCCCAGAACAAAAGTTTGTGATCACTTGAGTGAGCTCAAACCAGCTGTCATATTAACAGCTGTTGTGTGTCACAACTGTAATGGAGATCATGAGGTGATGCAGTCAGTGTTCTGTCCACAGGATGTTTCAATCTGGACCCAAACCGCGTGCTGGACATCATCTTGGAGGTGTACGAGTGTCGTTCTGACCACGATGAGTTCTTCATCCCTCTTATCAAGTCCTACATGTGCGAGCACCAGACCCTCTGCCACATGCTCGGCTTTAAATTCAAGTTCCACCAGGTACAGCCCATCTCCACATCCACTTCAGCCTGCAGCTCTTGACATGCTTCCTGAATGCAAAACCTCACACATCAGCAGTGTTGCCACAGTTACTTTGAAAAAGTAGTACTGATGATTACTGATTACTCCTTTAAAAAGTAACTTAGTTACTTTACAGATACTTGATTTTAAAAGTAACTAAAGGCGGGCGGACACGGTGCGATTTTTGCTGTCGTACGAACTCGCAGACAATTTTTTTTTCTCGGGAGAAATTGCGTGGACATCGTGGATGCTCGTATGGTCGTGGCTCGCACCGTGTGAGAGGAAATACGAGACGAGCCGAGCACGAGAGAGCACCTCCCGACCTTACGGTAATTTTTAAACTTGTTTAAAAAGTTCGGGGAGTCGGCCCGATTTTTACCAGCACGAGCACGCCACATAGGCTCAATCTATGAGTATTATTAGCTCATTGGTTGAAAACATAGAGCGTACACACACACACACACACTCACACACACACACACACACACACACTTTCTCTCTCTCTCACCCGCACCCTTCTCTCTCCCTCTGGTTGTTTCAGTTGAAAGGAATGGCTACTGTTCTTTGCTTTTCAACAAATCAAATCATTTGCACACATTTTTTCTTTATTTTTTGTATCTGAAGCTATAGCAGCAACATTGAAAGCTCCGGTGTCTGTGTTTAACACGAAAGCTCATGTGATCGCGGCCGGCTCGAGGTGCAAACAGTCGTGCCGTGTACCAGCTGATTTGATTCAATGATCAAATTCTCGTAGCATCGCAATATCTCACGACCTCCCGAGTGTCCGAATTCGCACCGTGTACGCCCACCTTATTTTATTAGTTACATTCAGCAGTTTCCAACAACACCTCTGCCGCCTCAACATAGAAATGACAACCGTTTTTGCCAACACTCACTTTATTGGAAGTGCATTTTTAACACCAACGTCAACAATGTATCTCCTGACATTTTAAGTTGAAATTAAATAAATATTTCCTGAAAACATATTCTTCCCGAGATGCAAGAGGAAAGCAAAAATATATTTACATTTTTTACTAAGGAAAATGACTAAAATAGTAACTCACAGTGACTTGGATAAATTACTTTAATCTGATTACTGGTTTGGAAATAGTACCACGTTAGATTACTCGTTACTGGAAAAAGTAGTCAGTTTAGAGTACCGCGTTAAAAAGTAACTAAGTTACTAGCATCACTGCACATCAGATATCTCCTTCATTACAATTAAATACAGGGTACTGTTAATCTCGTTAACGGAAAATGACAATTACACGATGACACCATGGTTATTAAATGATAACTTTACTGTATAAACATGGAATATCGTAGACAAAAAAGACGAGACTAAAATATTCTCTACTATGAGCTTTAATGCTTGCGATTTAATCGAGCATAAATCCCCCAATCAGAACTTTTCTTTAAAAAGGATACATTTTCTGCCAGGTGTGTTAATCAATCTTTGCAATCTGGCAACCATGTGTACACACTCTCTCTACACTGAGGAAGAAGGGCTGATGACGTGAAAACAGACAAGTAAGCTGGAGTTCAGCGACCTTCATATAAGATTTTCTGCTTAAATAAGTGTCGTTCAGTCCATCTGTGTTCCTTCAAAAGGTGCTTAAGCTTTTTACTGCGACTAAATCGGCAATCAAACCTTCAGTGATGACCTGTAATAAATCCAAACATGGATCTCAACTAGGCTTGATGCGATAGTTGGTGTTAGTGGTGTTCAGCCCAGCACCCGGTACATCACTTGCCCACCTACGTTTTTTTTATTGTAGTAACATTTTTTAGTTCAGTTAGAGAACAGACACCACAATTAAAAACTGAACGTGTCTGCTTAATAAAGCGTGAGCTGAACGAGAGTTGCAGCACAAACCAGCAGCAGGAGTCAGATCTCATTCATTACAAAAGTGAAGCAGACTGACAAGACGATGGCAGAAGCGCATGTTTAAGTGAATTTGTCATTCTACAGTTCTGTTTTGTTTTCAATGAAAGTTATTTTATTATAGTTAAAGCAGTTGTCGCCCCCGAATTGGCGCTAAATTTAAGGCGGAAATAAAATGTCCATGGGCATTCATTATGGTGTGCGTCCACTGGCGCAGAGCATTTGATGTTCATTACCTCAACTTCCGAAGGAATTAATTGAAAACGCTTGCTTTGCTGTGCACCATTATGAATGCCTGTGTGGCCGTGCCAGTTTTCAAATTAACGATTTAAAAGCAAGGTGCAAAAGAGGAGAAAATCCAGCGTCATCCCCCTGCCGGTGTTGGCACGCATCGATTAACCGGTGAGAGAATTTCCTCACCGTCACATCCCTAATCTCAATTATATTTGTGATTTTATTTGATTGATTACATAAACGCACTTGCTCAACGTCGGTGTAACAATACAAAGTCTTTTTTTTGCTGTTGTTTCTATAGAAAAACATTAAAGGGCGGGTGAAACACTCAGTTTCAGTCAATCTCATGTCAATCTTGAGTACCTATAGAGTAGTATTGCATCCTTCATATCTCCGAAAAGTCTTTAGATTTATCATATTTATAAAAGAAATATGGGCTGTACCGAGTCTTTCCGGAAAAAACCGAGCGCCTGGAGGCGTATCGTGTGGGCGGAGCTAAAGAATGACGATCGCGAACAAAGCGGTGACGTCCTCAAGCGTGGAGAAACCCATCTATCTCAGCTAAAACAGATAATGATCCACAATCAAATCTGAGGCTGAAATAAATTGAACAGGAGAAACGACAACATCAGGATGTCCGTCTCTGTGGTATGTACTGTATTTAGGGGCCTTTGTGTGTCTTTACGCGCAGTTTATGAGGACATGATTCGGTTTATGGACTATTGTATGTGACTAAACCTTAGCAGTAGCAAGCAAAACGGTTTTGCACGTCAGAGTCAGACTAGTGTTATACAGAACAGCAATGGAGTCCGTTAGCGCATTTGAATGACGAAGCACGCGACCGTGTCGTTTACTGATGTTTACTCACGCGACGATAAGCAACAGCACAGACATTTGAAGCAGTTTAACTCACCGGCTGCTTCCAAAGCAGGACCGAACTTTATCGCTGGGACCGCTCTGTCAAAAACACACTTCTTTGGTATGATTTGGTGAAGTCCTGTGACAGCAGTGACCGTGGAAATCCACTTTGCGACGCGACTGAAGCGATGCCTTGAAGCTTCCCGTCATTTCTGCGTTCAAATCGGTTCAAATGCAGCGCTGCCTTCCCGGAATGCTGTGCTGAAGTCGCTCGACGTCACCCATAGGAATAAAGTGGAGCGCGGTGCAACCATAGGGCGCGTCAGAAGTGTTCACGGACGACTGGATCTGCACCTGAGAGACTGTTTACAGCGTGCATTTCCTCGCTCTCCCTCTAGTTACGCGCGCGCGCACCCTACCGGGAGAAGGCCCATACAAGGACCTTCCGATCTATTTAACGTCAAGTAGACCCATACTCGAAAAAAACTCGCCGAAACTTGTGAGAAACCGGAAGGAGTATTTTTGACACAGAAATACTCCATCAAACGTCCAACATTAGTTTTTGAAACTTTGTCTATGTTTAGGATGGGAATCCAAGTCTTTAAAGGTGTAAAAAGCTCAGTATGCATGAAACAGCATTTCACCCCCCCTTTAATATAATTTGGATGTAATTTGGTTTTCATAATGTTAGAGTGTTGATAAATAGCCTATAATAAATCAGGACATTTAAATGAGGTAAAATAAACTGGTTTGAGTTGACACTCTTGATTTGTGCTTATGTGAAACAATTCTGATATGAGAGAATACATTTATTAAATGACAGCAATCATTGCGATTTTTATCATTTTGAGCAAAATAATCCTGATTCTCAATTTAACCATTATGCAGCATGATGAAAATGTGACACTTTATTGACAAAAATTTCCAGTAATTTTGTCGACTACAACTTGACTGAACAAAAACAGGACAAGTAAGCAGTCTCAGACCGCGAGAACTGCTGGCGCTCATTATCTCTCACGCCAAAGGCCTCGTCCCGTTCTCACGTTCCCCGGCTGAGACTGCTTGCCACAGTTGACTTAATATAACTAAAAAGTACATTTAACACAGACTAAGACCTAAATAAAAATGGCTGACAAAATGAACACTTATTCACTTATACACATATGTGACTGAATACTTTTCCTGTCTTTGTTTTAGTACATGGTAAACTGTCTGTTTAGTCCATGGTTAGAAATTAATTGGGACTTAAATGCCATCAAAATGAACAAAATTCCCCCCAAGTTCAAGATAAGGGGGCAATATAGGCCCTATCCAAATTAAGCTAAATCTATTACAGCCAAATTAAACTAAATTGCGTATAAAGTGAAATGCTAAATGAAGTGTGCTGATTACGGCATTACATTTACATCTGCTCACGTTGCATCACATTTCTCAGCACTGAGCATTATAATCAATCACACGTTTCCTGTTTAGTTTTTATTCATGCTACTTAACCAATCTAAAGTCTTGATTTTTCTAATGCTTAAAAAAGCAGTAAACTAATTCATAAACAGGTCTTGGCTTATTTTAGTTCATGATGTTGTGCAGTAATATTCACTAACTCATACAAGATGACTGCTTCAAGTATAATTTTGTCATGACTTTTTCAAATGTACGAAAGTAGTAGAAATACACTGTGACCAAATACTTGGAAGTGTAGTGAACATTTTGTTATTGTTTTACAACTGTATTTGTTAGCTGTCTGCAGTCATGATCTGGTTTATTTATTTTTTGTGTGTGTCCACAGGAGCCTAATGGAGAAACGCCATCATCTCTGTACCACATCGCTGCAGCTCTTCTTCAACACAACCTCATCGCTCTTGAAGACCTCTACGCTCATGTGAGTGGAAGAATCAGGCCGTTTGGTATAGTGTCTACAGTACTGAAACTGTAAAAATGTGGTGATACTACACTTTTGGAACGGTTTGTAATGGGGCCATGTCGAATGTACACACTGCAATGTTTCAGGAGTGACAACTGCATTTCAATTAATTTCCATTGTGAGTCCCCAACGAATTTGCGATTACTGACAGTGGTGATCAAGCAACGTTTTGGCATCTAATGGCCAAGAAACATGGATATGCAACAGTTTAACCCAGAGGTGCCCAAGCTTGTTCCTGTAGAGTTGATCATACACACCAAAGCCCCTTTCACACTGCACGTCGGACCCACAATATTCCCGGAACATTGCCGGGGTGCCTTCTGTGTGAAAGCAACCACGTCCCGGAATTGATTACCAAATTGAACCCGGGTCGGGGACCTAGTAACATTGCAGGATTCGACCCGGGTCGGGGACCTAGTAACATTGCAGGATTCGACCCGGGACGAGCGCTGTGTGAACAAAAGCCAAAACTAATGCCGCAACGTGTACGTAGTTATCGTGCGACTCCTAGAGCTTGTTTTTTCAATAATACAACCCTGCAGTGCCAGAAGAGCTCGTCTGTGTTTTAAACGCAGAGAGTGTTCGTATACAAAAGAAGCTAAAATTAAACAAGCAGAAATGTGTGCAAACTTGACACAAGTCGAGACCACGGAGTTCCTTACTATCCGCGCTGAAGCTGAGATCGCTCGCCGTTATACGTCACATCAGGATGTCACGTGTCAACTCGACCCGGGACCGTTACGGGTTGTGTGTGAAAGCGCACATATTACGGTATTTCGCTGGCAGTGTGAATGGACCAAATCTAGCGGCCCGGGAACAAATGCCGGGTCGCATTATCCGTGTATTTGCCGGGAATCACAGAGTTCCTGATGATCCTAATTGATGATCCTAATTTGCTGGTTCAGTTGTGTTTGATCAGGGTTGGAGCTGAACTTTGCAGGAACCGCATTAGGCATCCCTGGTTTAACCTGTTTGGTGGTTGACCAAAGTAATATTAGTGACTAAAGATGCATTAGGTCTGACAGTTTTACTGCTTTTAAATGGCGCCCTCACCAGTTTGGACGTGTATTTCCAACCTTCTACCCATGAAATTGCACTGGGATGGCCGTTAAACCCGTGACTTCCCACTGGTAAACTCGTACTAGATCGATGAACTACCAGTTACGAGTTCTGACGTCACAGCCCGCGAAACAACAATGGCAGCCCCTACGGATGCAGTGTCTATGGAAGTCGTACATTAAAAACCAAATTGTTTATCAAAATAAGGTATTGCTCTAACGTTATTTATCCGTAAATGTTATGCATTATCAGCAGCTTTTCTAGTTTCAAGTCCATTGAGTTCAAGAATAAAATTAATACCATATACACTTCCAAATATACAAATAATATAAAATAAAAGGTATAACCGCTTCTCTTGCCATATGTGCCGGTTTTTCTCCTCCGTAAGCACCTTTGGGGATAGAAATAATTGTAAATGTGCATAAGCCTCGTACAGTCCGCCATGCTTTGTTTACATTTGGCTACTAGGGCTATCCTCGACTTAGGATTTAGACATTCGAATCAGAATGGTCGAATCTCTCTATGGTCGACCGATAGTCGAATCATCTGTGTTTGTGTGTGTGAATAGGTTGGGAGAGGAACGACAGTCAGCACGAGGGTAAAACTATTTTTATTTTCCTTTACACACGACTGCACACAGCAACAACTTTTAATAAAGCGACCAAAACTGCCTGCCAACTGACAGACGAACTGACAATGGCTTTTTTATTTAGGTTTAAATAAAAGGTAATGTGGTGGATAAACATTCGTAAACCGTTTTCTCATAACATGTTAAAGCCGCGATCGAAATACAGAACATCATACAAATATATATAAGAACATTTTGATAAATAAACCTAAAAAAATTACCTGCCCTAGAGAGGAAATGAGCACTCAGTGCGTTTACATGCACGTTCTTAAGCCGATTGTGCCTAAAGGCGTTCGCATACCGGACTGAAGCTCAGCGCCGAGCACACGCGTGCTCAGTTTTGAATCGACCTCTGACAGAAGAGCTGCACGATGAGTGTATGTTGTAGTACAGGGTGAAATCAGTACATTCACGATTTGAGGGAAATATAGGCTAAAATAAATGTAATCGCCACTGACAAGCGCCGAATGCCGCCGCCGGTGTGTGTTCGAATTTTAAAGGCGCGGCGCGTCTGGTGCGAAGCTCAGCGCCCTTAAAGGCATCGCTCAGCGCTGCGCCACATCTTTTTAACACTGCCTGCATCTCAATCAGCTCCCTAGTTCAGTAGTCAGGGCATAAGTCAATGGGCTGACTCCCTGATCAGTGCTCTGACTACTGACCTAGGGAGCTGATTGAGACGCACCCCATTAATATTGAGCACCCTCATATTGCCAAAATGGTATGATCCTCGTTTCATAACACCCGCGAAGATTCGACCGTGAGATCAGTGGTCGAATCCGGTCCCGCATATTGATGCATCGAATCTTCGACTATTAGGGGTCACCCCTACTGGCCACCACAATTCCTTGCGCTCCGCTCAGGTAGTTTGCCGTGACTTTGCCTGGAACGCTACAAAGTCATGCGTCGTGGTGTGAAGTCGTAACTTGCGGGCTCAAAAACCTGCCTGGAACGCAGCAGAAAGAATATGACATGCAGTTGGTTCTCCTGCAAAAGAGTGTTTTAATGTTGATTAATCAACATTGTCAAAGAAAACAATTGACAGTTAGTTGCAAAACAGGTTCTGGCTGAAGGTGATTTCAGTATTGTCAGAACTTTTATAATCATGCTTTTAGGAAGTTTAAAAACCTTATGGGCAGTGTACTGACACATGCACCTTTCCCAATCCCATCCTCCTCTCTCCTCCTCCTCCTCTCTCCTCCACCTCGCCTCCTGTCTGCTTACTGTCCGGTCATAATAAAGGCCAAAGCACAAAAAGTAAATCTTTCAATAAACAAACAAACATAATTCTGCTTAATAGAATTACAGACGCACTTTAACTCCATTTGCATGTGGTGTTAAACTGTGTCCAATGTGGACAAGATTGAATATTTCCTGTTGATGTGGGACCTGCATGAATCTGGAGCATCACGCTCATAATAGAGCAGCTCAGAACATAGTGCCAGCTTAATGTCATGCTTGGGTTAATACCATTTAGATATTCACATTTCTTATTCAGAGAGAAATACAGTTACAAAATCTGTAACAGAAATACACAATATGCTGGCTCGTTTTAATATTTAATGGGAGAATATTCATTACGTTCTGCACATGACAGGTGTAATAAGCCCTGGATAAACTGAGCTTGTGGGTTTGGAAACATGACGATGCATTGCTCTGATTTGTATCAAATAGCGACTAGTTTTTGGTTATGATGCCAATGTTAACACAGAGACACACTCATGTCTCTCTACACAGCTCCTCCCACTGGACTCCAGCATTGTGGAAGAGCACAAGAGAGAGATCCTGGAGGCCAAGCAGATCGCCCGCAAACTCACCATGGTGGTCGTCCCCTCCGAAAAGGCAGAGGACAAGGAGAAAGAAAAGGAGAAGGAAGAGGAGAAGAACGAGAAGGTAAATTATCTTTTGTTGTAGTTTATTCAGTACATTTAAACTGAAGCATGGCATTCCTGCACCTCTAGTGGCACCAGATGAAAATGCAAAGATGACTCTCAATTTTGCTCTTAAAGGAATAGTAACCCACAAATAAAAAATGGTCATTGTTCGCGCATGTCTAGGGCTGGGTACTAGGGATGTCCCGATCAGGTTTTTTTGCCCTCGAGTCCGAGTCATTTGATTTTGAGTATCTGCCGATACCGAGTCCCGATCCGATACTTCTATAATACATAAAAAAAGAATAAAGAAGAGCGAAAAAACGAACCAGGATGTTCCTTATTTTTTATTTTATTCACCTTATTTTAACATTCAACAACTCTAACAAACAGAGCACTTCTGTGAGGTAGATTGAACAATCAAGTAATAAATAACAAATTCTTCACTTTTGGATTTTAGTGCAACAGTAAATATAAAAAAGTCAGAGACCGAAGTTGCGCAGAGCAGGAAGTACAACGGCGATATCAAAAGCACACCCATACTCTCATAGGTGCAGAACAATTAATTATGTTGGTGTGAAATAAACAGTTATGGAAATTAAATTAAATTAAATAATCTGCTCCCAAAAATCCTGAAAAAGTCTGTTAGTGCCTCAGTGAACTTCACTCAGAGAAGACGTCGATCTCGGCTGTCAATCATGACGTCACACAGCCGTTTTTATAGCATCAGATAACTAACTAAAACTAAACTTATTTAAAAAAAAAAACACTTTAAATGAAATCATTGTGATGATAACTGCCTACAATGACATAAATCAACTTTGGGGAAAAATATTTGAAGTGTAAAATAGCTGCATATTTAACTGTTTTAATTAAAGAATAATCCTTACAATTCCTTATCTTTTGTTTGACATTAAACAGACAGCAGTAAAGGCTGCTGCCCCTTTAAGACCTAATGGAAGGCTCTGCGTCGTCTTTCTCGACTGTATAAAGTCCTCTTAAGGCACATTCAGACTGTGTCTGCTTGGATACTCATCAAGATGGACATGCTGACATACTTCTTGTGTGAGTTGGTCCGTTTAAGCGCAAATCTTGAAAGAGAACTCAATATTAGCGCGCTGTGAGACGAGTGCGCGCTTTCGGATGATGCACAGCGCGCGCGTTCTCATTCGCGTCTTCTGGCGAATATACACGGGTGATTTTAGTGCTGCTGTAATGTATCACCGAGGAGCCAGCACGTGTATCCATCTACAGAAACATACATAAAGCATTATTTTCAAGTTACAACCCATATTATTGATGCGTCATCATGCTCAGCTCACCCCAGAATATACATTATATCCGAGTCCTGATCGGGATGTAACGTCCGATTCCGATCGAGTCTGAAATCACGTGATCGGGCCCGATTTCCGATCATGTGATCGGATCGGGACATCCCTACTGGGTACCATTTGAATATTATGAATTACGATTCTTATTGATTCCTAATTTAATTCCAATACGGTAAAAAAACAAACATGGATATCATTCACATTTATTTTAAGTCTTATTGTAAAACATTTAATTGTAGCAGAATGCCATGAACCAACATGTTAAATAACACACAAGAAACTTTTGCCTATTTAAAGTTTCGCCTATTGCCTATAAGAGTTTAAACATGCAAAGATAAGATAAGATAGAAATAAAGATTTTCAGGTGTTCAGGTACAGAAACTGTAATCAAATGTACAATAACACTGCACTTTATAAATAAAATATAATGTACAAATATAGTTAATAACAGCTTTGTCTTTTGTTTGGTTAATGTTATTATACAGGGTTTCTGAAAGGGTCTTAAAAAGTCTTAAACTCTAGAATTTCAAAATCTAAATGTTATGCCTTAAGTCTTAAATTAGCTGAAGTATTCTGTTCTAGGTCTTAAATCATTTTAAACGAGTAATTTTCCTAGATCCATGTAGCAACCTTTAATGCTCATTGAAATTCTCCCACAGCACTTTTTTTTGGTGTCGTAGTTCTTTCTTTTGCTAGTCCATCTATAGTTTGCTGTATTAAGACTACAAATGAGACTAAAATGCTTCTTATATATGGCAGCCAATTGGCTTTCGTGTTATTAGAGTCTCTTTCAGATTGTACCACTTACGCATAAAACGGATTTTATCTAATAGTGTTTTTGCGATTTACTAAATACAACGAAAGATCAACATGCATTTCGATCCTTCATTATTCGTAACCAAAATAAACAAGATTTTATGTATTTTGTTTGTTTCATTGTCGTGTAACTATTGTGCATCTAACATAATACATATGGTAAATGTGGTATTCTAATTATGACACACCCGATTGTGTTAACCTAAATACTCGGCAGGATGTTTTTACATATTTTTGACCATTCAAACCCAAATAATTTGCGAAATAACTGAATCGTGATTGCATGTTTGCAAGGCGTGTGTGCGCACTTGAACCGAGCACGTCCCGCGCTGCGGTTTATTCTCTAATGCGCACGTTTATGTCTTTGTCATGCGCTGCGTGTGAATATTTAACTCTTCTGCTTCAGTGTTTAGTGAATGGTGGAAGCAGACCTCTGCCCTATCTGCGTTATCTGGTAACGCTCTTTGGGAAAGTATTCTTGAATTTGAAATATTCGATATTCACAATATTTTCCAATTTTACATCGCCGTCAAAATGATTGCAATTTTATCGCTAATATTCGATATATCGCCCAGCCCTAATTGACAGAAGATTAGTTTGCTCACACAAGACCACATTTAATGGCATAAATCCATGTAATTGTCAGCGTTATATAAATGTCTTTTGCTCGGCTGATCAGGTGTTTGATTACAGAAGCACATGTACAGACACTCTGCGTGCTCTCAGGGACTCTGTCTGACAGGATGATTCACAAAATGCACTTCCAGACGCAGAGATAAGCGGCAATTTAGTCATGCTGTGTACTAAGTTAATGCTTTTAAATGAAATCTCCTGTATAATGACAAGATGCATACAGAATGCAGCAATAGGCTTTAATAACATTCAGTTCATTATTAAGAAGTACATACTTATATAGGTACACAGGACTCCACATTGAAAAGTTCAAACTTCAAAGCACAAATGGAAGATATATTGATGCTGAGTTGATTATATCTGTGCACGTTTATTAAGCCTTTTCTTGTAACAGTTTTAAATTTAAGTTATCGTGCACATATGGTGCTCTCTACTCCAGTGTTGTGATCTAACAGACACCTGGGAGAAAGTAACATGATTTAGAAAAACAGCAATAAACTTAGAGAGATTTGTTTCCATTAAAGGGTTAGTTCACCCAAAAATTAAATGAATGTCATTAACTCCTCCCCCTAATGTCGTCCACACCCGTAAGACCGTTCATCTTCACACACAGTTTAAGATATTTTATATTTAGTCCGAGAGCGAATGCAAGTGTATGCACACTATACTGCCCATGTCCAGAAAGGGAATAAAAACATCATCAAAGTAGTCCATATGAGACATCAGTGGGTTAATAAATCTCTTGAAGCATCGACAATACACTTTGGTTCAAAAATAACAAAAACTATAGCTTTATTCAGCATTGTCTTCTCTTCCGGATTTGTTTTTAAACCTCAAATAAAGATTTGAACGGTTATGAATCGATTAGCGAATTGATTCATGATTCTGATCGCCAGTGTCTCGTGATTTCAGCAGTTTGACACGCGATCCGAATCACTGATCAATACACTGATTCATAACCGTTCAAATCTTTGTTTGAGGAATGAAAACAAACCTCTCAACGTATTGGCTTTAATAGAAACTGGGGGAGGTTGCCGCTTATATACATTAAGGCTGTCACTGTCAATATATGATAATTGAAATGAGCTGATAATATCAACGTTTTCTCCAAAACGACTGTACAGCCGAATCAAATTTTGTTGCAATATTGTCCTGTTCAACACTGTGAAGCTGCTTTGAAACGATCGACATTGTAAAAGCGCTATAGAAATAAAGTGACTTGACAAAAACTGTGTTTTTGCTGCCACCCAAATATGGCCTTTCAAAACATCCTTAAATAAATAATCTGTTTTGTTTTGTTTTATAACTTAAGACACATTCTGGGGACACCTGAGACTTGTATTAATCTTGTGAAAAGGGCATTATAGGACCCCTTTAAACTTTTTGTCCCCTTCCACCTGAATATATAAAAATTCAAGTTTTGCAGTAGTTGATGTGGGTAATTAGACTTTGCATTAGTGTGAGTTGTAAGCTGTATGAAACAACACAGATGTTGTGTGTGTCTCTGAAGATAAGAATCCCCTCAGACTCCTCTCCAGACGAGATGATGAACAGAAGAGGATGTAATGATGCCGTATGTGGAGGTGTGTCCTTGGCTCCTCTAATCTGTTTCTCTTCTCATGTCAGCCTCCTGATAACCAGAAGCTGGGGCTGCTGGAGGCGCTGTTGAGGATCGGTGACTGGCAGCACGCTCAGAGCATCATGGATCAGATGCCAGCTTTCTACGCCACCTCCCACAAGGCCATCGCCATCGCACTGTGCCAACTGCTTCACCTGATGGTGGAGCCGCTCTACCGCAGGTACAGATCTCACACAAAAGTCTTCTGTCCTGAGCCTGTAATAGCGTTCGGCGTTTGTTCAGTCACTGAATCACAGATCCAGATTTTTGGTTATGTTCAAATCTAAGTGAATCATTACTGTGATTTAAAAGGTTAGTTCACCCAAAAATGAAAATTGTGTTATGAATTCCTCACCCTCATGTGGTTGGACAGCCGTCAGACCTCCGTTCATCTTCACACACAGATGAAGATATTAGTGTTGAAATCCGATGGCTCAGAAAGGCCTTCATTGACACCAATGTCATTTCCTCTCTCAAGACCCATAAAGGCACTAAAGACGTCGATACAAAGCCCATCTCACTACAGCGGCTCTACAATCATTTTATGAAGAGATGAGAAGTTTTGTGCGCACAATGACGACTTGTATAGTGATGGGCCGATTTCAAAACAAAGTTTCGAAATATAATGAATCAGTGAATCGATTCATGTTTCGGATCGCGTGTCAAACTGCTGAAATCACATGACATTGGCGATCCGAATCATTAAAGGTCCCGTTCTTCGCGATTCCATCTTTCAAACTTTAGTTAGTGTGTAATGTTGCTGTTAGAGCATAAATAATACCTGTAAAATTATAAAGCTCAAAGCTCAATGCCAAGCGAGATATTTTATTTAACAGAAGTTTCCTTTCAAAGCCTACAGCGATCGGCCGGTTTGGGCTACACCGCTGCACTTCCTGCTGTAATGACGTCACTAGAACCGTTTGTTGACTAAAGCTCCGCCCACAAGAACACACAAAATAGGGGGCGTGGTCTCATTGCTCTCCCACGTGGAGAAGAGCGCACATTCAGCGCTTGCATCTCCCCGTTATGGTGAGAGGCGGGACCTTTCCGGGCAAAGTGCGCTAAGCTGCTGTCCAATCACAACACGGGAAGCGCTGGCCCAATCAGAACTCGTTACGTATTTCTGAAGGAGGGATTTCATAGAACAAGGAAATCATCAGGCCGTTTTTAGGACGGAGGAAACAGCGCTGTACAGATAAGTAAATTGTGTGAAAAATACTGTGTTTTTTTACACGACGAACATTTATAACATGAACTCATGTTATATTGCACACTGTAAACATAATCAAAGCTTCGAAAACATGCGAAGAACGGGACCTTTAATCGATACACTGATTCATAACGGTTTGAAACTTTGTTTCGAAATTGGCTCATCACTACAAGTTTTTTTTTTTTTTTCGCACAAACTATTCTCGCCGCTTCATAAATGATTGTCGAGCCGCTGTAGTGAGATGGGCTTTGTAACGACGTCTTTAGTGCCTTTATGGGTCTTGAGAGAGGAAATGACATTGGTGTCAATGAAGGCCTTTCTGAGCAAACAACAGTAGGGTAAGTCATTATTGTCCATTTTTAGGTGAACTAACCCTTTAAGGCTCTATGAAATCAGTTTTATTTTTCCCCCAAATTCAAGATTTTAATTTCTGCTTTGTTTTAATGTTTGCATTTAATTGTAATAATCAAACTGGATGTCTAATTCGTTTAAGTCATAACTTTATATATTATATAAGCATAAAAATGAACAGTAATAGTGCCTAATTTTTCTTGATTCTGTGTTTTATGATTTAATATAATTTTATAATCAAAAATAGTGGTAATCAAATGAATGCATAACTTCAACATTTGAATTATTTTGTGAAACATAATGGTGACACTTTACAATAGGTTTCCATAAGTTAACATGAATTAAGAATGAACAATACTTCTACAGCACTTATTCATCTAAATGAATGTTAATTTCAACATTTACTAAAGCTTTCTTAAAATCCAATTTTTTATTTGTTAACATTAGTTAATGCACTGGGAACTAACATGAGCAAACCATGAACGGCTGGTTTTTTAATTAGCTAATATTAACAACGATGAATAAATACTGTAACAAATGTGTTGTTCATTGTTAGCTCATGTTAGTTAATACATTAACGTACATTAACCTTATTATAAAGCGTTACCAACATAATCAAATAAAACTTTAAAAATTCATTTTCTTTTTGTTTTGCAATTAAACTGTTTGTTCACACTGAGAGTTTACGTGACACTGAGTGCTTTAATATTTACAGACACTAGTTCATATCATGATTTAATTAAGTTTACAATCCAAAGTTTGCCAAATTCTGTGGCTTTTCAAATCTTAAAGTGAATAAAATGTTTACATCTTGATTCTGCAATTTTCTGCATTTTCTGCATTGTGGAATGGTTGTGAATTTGACAAACATATTCACATGACATAATTCATTCTAAAAAAAAAAAAATCATCATAATGGTAATTTCCTAATTGCCCCATTTCTTTTTTCTTGAACTCAGCACATCAGAGTTAATGTCTCCATACCTTCTGACTTTTTATCGCTAGTCATTTGCTTGGGAGCAAAAGGGCAAAGATTTGAGATTTTCCTACATTTTGTTCTTATTCCCTAATTAATTAGTTTTTGCAGGTCAAATACTTTACTGAACTTTCCAGTGCAGGTCAAACCCTGCCTTACGGTCTCTGAGGATGTAGGAAGCAGTACATACAGGCCACGTACACACTGTAAAGTTTCAGGAGTGACAACCGCATTTAAATGCAGGATTGAATCCCCTAAATTATTATGCTATGTGTGTACAGAACACAACACACTCCTGAAACTCTGGTGATTAACAACACAGTAACCATACAGTAGTCATGGTTTCTTACATGTTTGGCATCTGCTATTTTTGACTTAAGTAATATAACTCTGACAAAAGACTTGTGTTCTCAAATTTAACACAACCACTGTTTACAGAGGTGTCATGCTCTTGAAGTGTTGTCACAACCACATATTGTCAGTGTTTTCAGGCTGCTTGTTTGGGTTTTGATCATGAAGTGATCAAGTTAATGGGGATACAGGGTTTTTCCTGGGTTAAAAATGGTCTTCTGTGGTGGCGGAGGGACACATTACAAAGTACCCTAACTATGTGAACTGACAATTAATCCAAATAAACAGTTGGTAATATTAACTTGCCCTGTTTATTCATGAAATAAAATAAAACGCTGTCAGGACAGATCAGAAGACAACGTGCTTAGAACTATTTTATATTTAAAAATGTGTACATTTATTTGTAAAAAGTCTTTGACTGATTTTAAAAGTTAGTACTAAAAATGACAACAGATGATGCAAAACAAGACCATTTTTCTATGCAGAGCTAAAATTGCTCCTCTACATACACCGGTCTGGCAGTTCTACCAGGTGTCTGAAAAGGACAATAAATTTGCACCGTCTTTGCGGAGACATTATTGCAACGACAGCAGCCCTAAAGCAATGACAGCAAGAAAATAGGGCTGTGATATTTTAGTGCTCTTCTTTCCTTCACAGCGGTGCACGTTTCGTTCCTCCCTAAAAGCCCAAACTTGATGTCCAAATCAGCTAGATACGTGTTTGTCATTTAAATACAGTCTACTGTCGCTAAACTGCAGGATGTTTGATTTAATAGTTATTAAAATAGCTTTAAGCCACAAAATGGAAACTGTTCCCCAAATGGCTTTCTGTGCACTGAGACTGAGTGGAACATAGACAAGCAAAGTGAGCTTTGAGTTCGCACCTAAAATGGTTTAAAACACAGGAATGCGTTAAAATGCCCGGCTTGGTGAGTATTTGCTTAAACGCCGTCGGTTGTGTCGTAAAGCTGCACTCTGTAGTTTTTCCTCTTTGTCGCCATCTCTATTCGAAAACTGCAATGGCAGTTATTCGCAGAATTATCATCTCTACGTGAATAGTGCCCCGGTCGGCACAGCGCGGAGGAATCAAATGTGCAGCTGTCAGGAGCAGCGCTGTCAGTCACCCGGTGTGGATTCTGTCATTCACAATCACAGACTTTACTGTTTGAAAGTATTACCGACATAAGAATGTCATCTGAACAAGTATGTAGCTCATCCTCTTTTATTCTGACCAACTAAGGAGAAAAAAGCATTGCAATACATTGCGATGATTAATCTAACGATCGTTTATCATATCACGTCAAACTGCAAATTATACTTTTTCAAACTATTAATGTTATCAGGATTGCATGACTACATTTAATGTGTATTAGGGCTACCTGTTGTACAGTTTCCATTTCTATGCAGTCTATTTTCTAATCGGCATATACCAACACATTAATGTGGAGTAGAGGTGAAGCTCCCTCTCATAGCAAGCACAAAATAACTGATGTTACCATAATGCACATAGCAAAACGAGAATGCACATAGCAAAACGAGAAAGGCGCAACAAAGGAAAACTCCTTTACTGCATGATTTAAGCGAACAGGTGTGCTACTGTTACATAGCCTACTTCAACCATATCAATGTCTTACCTGTCCAGCAGAAAAAAACCTTCAAAACACGGAGTTCACGCCACCTTTAATTATCCTTGTTTTCGCATCGTTCGGGGGAAGTCTTTTTTTTTTTTTCACTCCGAAGTCTGAAGACTTTGGCATTTTACAACTGATTAATCTATATTTGTCCATAGTGACTGTCGTTTGAACCTTTTTGGATCCGCCATCAAATTGATAAGTTTAATTATATCAAGTGGTGTGAGAAAAGACTATCTCCACTTCCAACATCCTCACATGCGATAGCCTGCTAACCGGGACACCCTCTTTATGTGTACAGATGTGAAGTAATGACGCAAACATGTGCTTGAATTTCCCGGGAAAATCCACCAGTACCACTGGGATTAAAAATATTTTTACAAGTTTACTGCTGTAAAATCGAGCTATGGTAAGCAGATAGTTTTGAACACTGGCTGGTTATGTACTTGCTCAAATGCATTTTGGATAATTTTTAACCCAAAAAAGTTACGGACTGCAGCTGAACTTGGAAAATAAGTTGCGTGTGTATAAGTTTATTGGATCTGTTCATTCGGTCCTTAAGTGACAGAAGCCTTATATTCCTGCTGTCGTCTGTGTCATTAATGTTAACACAAGATAGAGAAAACCACTCACTGCTCTTTAGTAGGATTAATCTGTATTTAATTTATACCTTAAAGACTATGCAGTGTTGTTTTACATGTGATTAGCTTAATTCATGTTGATGGATTTTTTTAAAAATATATTTCATAGGAATACTATATTTGTTCATCTCTAAGCTCTTCCTAATCAGCTCTAAGATGGGGTCTAACCAATTTAATTCAGAAAACGTAATTATATTAAGCAGTCAAATTTACAATAATGGTGCCTTTTTACCGAGCTCAACGGCACTGGCCAAGCTGCGATATGAACTAAACGCTATTGGCTATTTAAAAAAAGAAAAGGGAGGAGCTGTTCGATATGTCCCGCCCTCCTTCCTGTTTCAGTGAAACATCAACACATTAAATAATAATGCACGTTTCAAGATGCTTCAGTTAACTGCACTGTGTACGCGGTCTTGCATACTTGCATAGTCGATTAATCGTTCTAATAATTGTTAGGATTAATCGATTATCAAAATCATAGTTTGTTGCAGCCCTATTACATACCTTCCAGCGATCAGGGCATTGTCCTCCTGAGACGTGCTTTGAGCAGTATTTTCAGGCTTCAGAGCTGAGATAGAAGCACAAGTGAAAATCCGAGCCGTGTCTTGAGCTCTTTAAATGTGCTGTATTTTTAGGGCTGGAGTCCCCAAAGGTGCCAAAGGTGGTTTGATGACGCCTCTGCGGAACAAACAGGCACCCCGACCGGCTGAAAGCTTTGAGGATCTCTTCAGGGATGTCTTCACCATGCTGTGCTACCTGGGCCCTCACCTGTCCCATGACCCCATCCTGTTTGCCAAGGTTGTGCGCCTGGGCAAGAGTTTCATGAAAGAGGTGAGCACTGACACACAGTTGCAATTATATCACCAATGTTTCTCAATATTACCCGTCATTGGCTCTAAAGTTTTTCCCCTCAATCAAAGAGAACTATTTATGTCACTCAGACATTGTTAACTATGAGATTGAATATTTGAAGGTGTTCTTTACCTTTTACATCTTTTAGTGCTTTGACTCCAGTATGGCCCTGACCCTTCATGGCATAAGTGGTTTGGATGATAGATGTATATGCAAAAAACTATTATAATCAATCATTACAACGCCTCAGAAATCCAAATCTCTCAACTTTATATTGACTGTACAGTGAGTGTTAGCGCACAAATGTAGAAATAATTCGGCACTTCTCACTACTGTATGTAACTTTGCTTTAATGGCTAGATAGATGGACTTCCTCCAGTGTTGGTACATAATTGTCCTTGTGTATGTTTTGGCAGTCAGAGAATATAATGGTGTGTCTGAGGTAGATGAGCTCTATATCAGGGCATTATTAGCTCTTCGGCTCACTTTAATGTAACCTGTGTGAGTTGTGTAGTCTCAGTTTATTGTCGGTTTGCCCCTATTGATCGGTGCCTGTCTTGTCTCTCTTTCTCTCTCTCTCGCGCTCTCTTTCGCTCTCTCTCGCTCTCTCTCGCTCTCTCTCTCAGTACCAAAATGAAAGCAGACAAGAAATCAAGGACAAAACGGTGAGTCATAAGTAGGAATATAATGTTAAAGTATATAAACAGCAAAGGTTTATGCCTTGTTTTATTCTGGAAAATAAGCTATAAAGTGTGAATTTAAACCGTTAAACTAAACCCTTAATTGATTCTAATAGAAACAAATAATGTTTAATAATTTTTAACACCAAATTTATTGCATGCACGATTTAAAAACTCGATACTCCATACAGGCTTGGCCTCCAGCGTGTGTGAGATCTGATTGTATAGATGTATATGACGTGATGGATCTGTCTGTGTCTCTGGCAGGACTCTCTGCTGAGCTGTTTTCTCAGTATTGCTGATCAGGTTTTGTTGCCGTCTCTCTCACTCATGGAGTGCAACGCCTGTATGTCGGAAGAGATCTGGGGCTTCTTTAAACTCTTCCCCTACCAGCACAGGTACGGTCAGCCCATCACAGAGCACTGTTCTCTTAACCTGTTGCTCTGCCTGCTCTGGACAGTGTAGCAAATATATGAACAAAAGTACATCACAAGGTTAATTGCATTAGACAAATTGCCTTATTGTTAAGGTGCTGGACTGCAGGGAATGTACAAAAAACACTTGTACACATAATACTATATTATAACGGGTGGGGACACATCTACAGTGTTTGTGGTAGGGCTGTCCAATGATTAATCGTGATTAATCACATCCAAAATAAAAGTTAAATACACATATGCATGTATATATTTAAGAAAAATGTGTGTGTATTTATATATGCATAATAAATTATACACAGTACACAAACAAATATTATGTAAACGCAAACTTTTATTTTGGATGCGATTAATCATTTGATAGCCCTAGTTTGCGGTGCAGGTTGGGAATCTGTAAGCGTGGGCAGGCTATGGGTCAAATAGCCAGGGCAATGTCAAATAATGTTCATTGTTTGTCACAATTTTTCTGCATTTAAAATGTAAGTCACCTCGTTTAAGATTTACACTTGTGGTGTCATTGTCATTAAAGGGTACATAACACAGTTTCTCATGTTAATCTTGAGTATCTATCTATTTTTTCGCATCCTTCATATCTCCCAAGAGTCTTTCATTTTATCATATTTATAATATCATATTTATATGTACCGATTCTTTCTGCAAACAGCTGAGTTTGTGGAGGTGTGCAGTGGGCGGAGCTAAAGACACACACACCCACCCATCATTGCATTATCCCTGGAAAACGTTCAATTCTCTATACAGTGGTGTTGTACTCATTATATGCACTTTGCCACTGATTGCGAGTTTCACTCACCACCTGCAGTTTCCACTCATAACCGGGAACAAACACACACACTTGCAGATCTCCAGAAGCACAAACTGCATCCACTGTTCCCTTAACTCTGGGTTATCTGTGAAGCTGAACAAAGTGATCTTTCCCTCACACCAGAAACACACTTCTTTAGTGACATTGTTGATGTTGTGGTCTAAAAACACAATGCAAAACACAATTGCTGATGGCTATCGTAACCCGACCGAAGCTTCTTGATGGACGTGCTCTTTAGGACTGGGAAGGTCCTTAAATATGGGACGGTTTTTAAATATCACGGGTTTAAAAGCGGTTTACCGCTGAACAGTGGGAGTTTCTTGCGTTTCAACCACGGTAAAAAAAAAATCATACCGTCCCAGCCCTAGTGCTCTTGCTCTTTTGCTCTGGTTGATTAATAGTTAACTCTGGATGAGTGTAAATCTACCCTGTATGATGCCATACTCGGCCATTTTCTAAAGAAAAAAAACTTTACGAAACTTGAATACAATTTGAATCCTGAAGGAGTGTATTTGGCACAGAAATAGGTCATACGTCCAACTACTATATCTTTTTTTTATTTTGTCCGTGTTTTGCATCAGAATCAACTCTTTAACAGTGTAAATAAGTCAGAATGCATGAAATATCATTAGATTTCCATCTAACTATAAACACTCTGAAGGAGGGGAGTCTCAAGAGAAGCCAGGTTATCCTGCTATATTTTTCTGCTGATTAAAAAAAAAATAGTGGGGCAAATTTGCATATTCATAGATCCGCATATACTAAATGAAGGAAGGGTGTAGTTACATTCAAGCTATTTTAAAGCTACACTGTGTAACTTTTTTAGTTTATTCTTTGCTAAAAACACTTAGTCCTTTCAAAAATATATGTGCTCATTAATGTATATTTACTTCTTTCAAGTAATAAAGTATTCTCGTAAGTTTATAATATGCCATTGAAAATACATACGGGTGAGGGGTTCGAATGCCGGTCGCCATGTTGCTCCTCCATCTTGAAAGTACATTAGCCAAAGAGGGACATGCCCATAAATTCAAGCTTCGCCTTTCGCGTTTTAACACTCGATGGCACCGTGTCGAATGTGAAGAGGGGGATTGCTGTGTTAATCTTGGACTAAATCGGCCACCGTAGGAGTTAAAACGAAATCAGAATTGAGAGGAACAGAAACTAATATTAACTGGATGGTCATATAGCTTTACACCGCTAGATGGGGGAAAATATCACACAGTGGAGCTTTAAGTTTAAATGTCTTTTTGGAGATCAAAGATGAGTTTTAAGGAAAAAAATAAAATGATTGACTACAGGGGGACTTTGAGTAATGCAGGTGCGGGTTTACAAAATAATGACTGGTGCTGGACTCCTGTCGTGTACCAATGTACAATCATTCATAACCACAAGAAGTTAAAGCATAATACGAGCATAAACCTGAAAATAGTGTATTTAAAAGATGTCTTCAACCTACTGTGGAAGTGTTAAATGTGATGGTGGATGTGCAACATTGTGCTGTTTTATCATGGGAGTCATTATATCAAATGATTGTTGTGTGTGATCATAAACCAGCGGAAGAATATGAGGCTGTTTTTACTGCAGCATCACTATTACCTCATGATGATCCCGTATACACACATCTAAACGCAGTCAGAATGACCTGATGAGTGTAATGTATATCTGCATTGCCTTACACACAAATCTCTGTTGTGTGTAATTAGGTATCGCCTCTATGGGCAGTGGAAGAATGAGACGTATGGAAATCATCCCCTCCTGGTGAAGATCAAGGCTCAGACGGTTGACAGAGCCAAATACATCATGAAGTAAGTTTACTTTCCAGCTCAGTCTAGATCAGGTCTTCAACAAGGCCCTGCAATATAATCCTGAAATGGAGGCTCTCTGGCCTGCAGTGAGAAGAGGCCTTTTCAGTCTTCATTATCTTGCGTTTACTGAACATGCTAATGTGGCGTAAGTTTCTACTCCACCTTTTTGGAGTAGAAAGCCCAGGGAAAGTTTCATGGTCATAAAGCTTAACAGTGACCATCTAGTTTTTAAGCCACCTAAACTACTGTTATAATACTAAGATATCGTCGCTGTCCGATGAAAACCACGTTTGTCCATTTTGCCTATTTTTTTATTTTTCGACGGATTGAATGTCCAGGTTAATTTCCGTATACAGTATGCTTCACATATCTAAATGGCTACCTTAGTATCTAAATGACCAATGAAAAGTTGTGAAATCATGTCATCTGATTTTCACATACATACTTTTGGTGTCAAAGCTGTCAATCACGCCGCGTATCTCCCACCCTGTGGAAGCATCTCGCCGGTCTTGTGAAGTTTCATCGTATTGTGAAGATGTTAACGCACAGATTTCTGAAGTAAAGTGAAACAGTGTTGACTGGGCATAGCGCTATATTTTTTCTGATCTATTTTTCTCCCTTCCTTCAGGATGTCTGCCTCTGTAAAGGAGCTGTGTGAATTGATGAATGTTAACTATGATAGGGCTGTTATTGAGGCGATTGCGAGGGTCAACAATGAGGGGGAAGGTTTGTAGGAAAATAGAATTGAGTCAGCCAAACAATCAAGTCTACATTGTATTCATTACTGAAATGTAGGGCTGCTCTGATCACGATCGGCCGGTCGTTAATGCGCATCTCATGAGTAAAGCCGGTTCTCTAATCAGCTGTAAATTCCCTCAGGTGTGTGATTTCACATAGAGCAGCTGTTACTACAAAGAGCCGTTGTTTACTGAGATGCGCAAATAAACGCTGAAAATGAATGTGAAATATGAAACGTGACTTGGCCAGTCTAATTAATGATCGGAAGAACGCGTAACGACCACCGTTACTGTAAAATATGCACGTATGTCCATTTAAACTCAATTTTGGTCAAATCTGGATTATATCATTACGCTGGCAAGAATATGGTATGTGCCATTTTTTGTGTTAAATAGTCTTTAGAAATTAAAGTTTATTGATCTTTGAAAAGGTGTACCTGCATTTTTATGCCATTATCATTATTTTAGATGAAAATGGTCTCAGAATGACAATATTATCGTTTATCGCAATAATTTCTTGGCCAATTTATCGTCCAGCAAAATTTATCGTGACAGGCCTAATCAGAATTGAGAGGAACAGAAACTATTATTCCCTGGATGGTCATATGGGTTTCGGTGCATCCCTAAATGTAGCCTAATAACCGTAGAAGTGATATCTTATTGTGGTCTTGAAATCTGCCCGAGAGAGAGAGAAAAACAGGCTTTTTGGCATAACTGTAGTGCAATAAACATAGTGATCACATTGAGCTGAAAAGACAGTCGGAGGGCAATCGCTGGGCAAGATTTGTTGTTCATTATTCTTCTGCAGTAGCCAAAGCTGGCTCTCCACCGCGGGTGGGATTGTCCAGTTATTTGGCGATATCCAGTGCCTTCAGCTGAATGATGGCTCTGGTTACGGGCAGCCCATTATTTATTTATTTCCACTACGACACATTTGCCTCTCCATTTCTTCTAAACACCAACTTTTAGGACCGCAGTAAGCTTTTCTTTTCTCTTGTCTTTTTGGGCTTAATGACATTGACACACATTCATCACACACTGACACGCCGTATTTCTTGGCTGCTTGAGAGTTGTTTGACTCGATTTACTCAGGAAAAAGGATGATAGAATATGCTGCATGCTGTTCTAAACCCACATTTTTTGTTTTTTTTGAAACACAAAAGAAGAAATGCCGTAGAATCAATCGGCTGCTTGAGAATTGGGCTTTCAAGCACCTAAATGTCAGAAAAGCACCATAAAGTAGTCCGTAATAGCGTCTGGCCTGTTCACACCAAGGACGATAACTATAAAGATATAATAAATATAAAAGAAGTCCACACATGTATAACGATAACGGCACAGATAAATGTTATCATTGGGATCCTTTCAGAACAATTTAAGGCTGATAAGTGATTAAAAACAGTCAATCATAATCCATCTTTCTCTAAAGAGCTCAAGCTTTTAAAGCATTTAACAACCTCGGAGCTCATGATAGGACTGTCTTAAATTTTGTCAATAAATATTTTAAATGGAGGTTTATTTGGTGTTTTCACCTCTGTAGTCCCTTAAAGCTACACTGTGTAACTTTTTTAGTTTATTCTTTGCTAAAAACACTTAGTCCTTTCAAAAATATATGTGCTCATTAATGTATATTTACTTCTTTCAAGTAATAAAGTATTCTCGTAAGTTTATAATATGCCATTGAAAATACATACGGGTGAGGGGTTCGAATGCCGGTTGCCATGTAGGCCCTCCATCTTGAAAGTACATTAGCCAAAGAGGGACATGCCCATAAATTCAAGCTTCGCCTTTCGCGTTTTAACACTCGATGGCACCGTGTCGAATGTGAAGAGGGGGATTGCTGTGTTAATCTTGGACTAAATCGGCCACCGTAGGAGTTAAAACGAAATCAGAATTGAGAGGAACAGAAACTAATATTCACTGGATGGTCATATAGCTTTACACCGCTAGATGGGGGAAAATATCACACATTGTAGCTTTGACTGTACCCATTTCGCTTAGACTGGGTTTTTGATGTTGCGTCTCTGAGCGATACAACTTCAGTGGCAGTTCTCCTTGAACAAGGTTTATTCTGCCCTGTGTGTGTTCAGTCCCCTGTGCATATAGATGAGCTCTTTTGAAAGGGTTTGCAGAATTGCTGCATCAGATTCTTTGCTTTCTTTTCAAGTGTGTTGAATAAATGATGATATTTTGGCAGATAATTGGATGGAGAGGGTGAGAGTAGAGAACGAGCTGAGGCTAAACACGTCAAAAGTGTTCAGGGAGGAAGAGGGGGAAGCTCAAGGTCGCCTGTCAAACGGGCCGAGCCAAGCTCTCGCATGTGTCAGGGCTGCTCTCAAGCGTTTAGTCTCTCTCATTGGATGCTGTTTGTAGCTTATTTAAGTTATTTTGCATTTTTGCCTGTTCATTTGAAAGTGTCAAACTCATGAATATGACCCGACTAAGGTTAGGCCTTAAAAGTGACACCTCCATTTAATTCATTCTGCTTTTTAAAAAATGCGAGTAGTTGTTTACTTTTTGTACGTACTGATTGTTTTTTGTTGTTGTTTTTTTTTGCATTTATTTTTAGGGTTCGCTTTATATTAATTATATTTGCTTTTAATCTATGGAACTGAGATCTGAAGGACAGCAGGATTAATCAAGGGCAGAGGTTGACGAGTAGCAAGTGACTAGTTTAATTAGTGTTGTGTGAAGGAAATAAATATTTGTTGATCACTGTGTGAGAGCCTTGAATGTGAAAGCTTGCTACAAGCTTTTTTAGAGATGGGGACACTATACTGACAAAAGAGCACCGTCTGTCGGATGAGATGTTAAACCGAGGTCCTGACTCTCTGTGGTCATTAAAAATCCCAGGATGTCTTTCGGAAAAAGAGTAGGGGTGTATCCCCGGCATCCTGGCCAAATTTGCCCACTGGCCTCTGTCCATCATGGCCTCCTAATAATCCCCATATCCTGATTGGCTTCATCACTCTGTCTCCTCTCCACCAATCAGCTGGTGTGTGGTGAGCGTTCTGGCGCAATATGGCTGCCGTCGCATCATCCAGGTGGTGCTGCACATTAGTAGCCTGACAAGCCTGACCCACATCAAGATGTTTGGTCTGGAAACTCACCATTGACGGCTCAATCCGAGGGGCGGGATAAACGGTTGTCTGTCAAACTCCCTCTGCACGCGATAGGATAGCGCTACAACCAACCAGAGCAACGAAGGTGAAGCAGAGCTCGTTGATAGATTAAACATTCGCCGTATCCGGTCGGCTAAACTCCGAACACATCTTCCCTTTTTAAGAATGACTTCAGTGCCGTTCTTTGTTCTTTTCTCAGAGAAAAGCTTAACTCCAAGTCTTCCAGAGTCGCGGTCAAAGCTGATTCGAAAGACCGCCGTTCGCCAGTTTCTGTGTTTACTAGAAGCACGCAAACGCAACTCGGCCGTCGTCATTATGGCCCCGCCCGCCGACTCTATACACGATGTGATTGGCCCGTCCAGATTGTGAGGAATACAGCTCAGAAGGGTATTGAGAGTTCCTAGACGACACTTGCGGGCAGATTAAATTTGCTGCCGCTAGGGTGCGTCTAGATTTCTAGGCTAGCACATTAGTGGTGGTTGAGGAGATTCCCTCTTCCATGTAAAGCGCTTTGAGTGCCTTTAAAAGCACTATATCAATCGAACGCATTATTATTATTACAAAAATTCCCATTTTGTCAAATTTTGCAAAACAAAATTGGGCCAGATATGTTTTTAAATAATGTCAAGAATCTGATGTTCATACATTAATAGCATATTAATGTAATAGAACTACAGAACACAAACTTTACATTTTAATATACACATTTAGATGGATGTTACAAGTGTTTCTGTATTTGTATAAAAAAAATATATATAAACATTACATTTTAACAATTTATTAATTACAACATACTGAAAAACAATACACTAGATCAGTTCCCTGCTGGGAAAAACAAGACACACCCTCTATTTCACAGGACCGAAATACTAAATCTGACCAAATGTGAATTTTGCATGCGTTACAACCATCTACGGACACACTGAAGCTCGAGTCGACATTGGTTAGTACACTTTTTACTTGCCAGACTTTTTACATGGAATGCACGAAAAATGCAAATGAGAGAATGCTACCTAAATATAATATGAAATATAAATATGAAATGCTATTAAAGACAAGCAGTCTGTAATTCTGCACAAAAAGAGAATTCAATTATTTGCTTGAATAGATTACATGACAAAGTCAGTGCTAAAACGCAAATTTGCAGCAGATGACGGAAATTTGACGACGCGCATGATTCGAACGGCTCAAGCGTGTCTTGCACGCAAGATAAAAAATGTCAACTCGAGTGGAAAATTCATGTGACGTTTTGTTGCGCAAGCCAATCAACGAAGAGCTTGTTGACACTCCAACATGGTGGTTGATGGTGGAAAAATGGCAGAAAGAGATGCTGTTGATTGCGCGATGATGTGTCCTCGTGAGGGATGAGGGTGTCCTCGTGCACGATTTTATTCACACGAGTGCCGGAAAACACAAGTAATCCTGCACTTAATCTAGAGCGAGTAACAGTGCGAATGTTTGCTCCGCTTTTGGCGGTATAAGAACAAATAATCAAACTACAAGCAATAGCACAAACAAACAATAAAACAGAGGTTAAGTAAATAAGCAGTGCTTTTTAGGTACATCTAAAATTAGTCAGATACAGATTAGGTAAAATAGCACTGAATAGTTTCCACTATATAAATTAAATATAAATTAATCCTTATTAAAGTTAGAAAGTTATTCAGTCAAGAGCATTAAGTTTTGTTTTTTTCAGTGCATCTTTTGTTGTTTGATTAACATTAACCCTTAAATGCTTGACTGTTTCTCCAAACATTCTTACATATTCGGGTCGTTAGCGACCCGGATCCATATTTAACATTGACAGACCTGTACTTGTCGCGATAATATATAAAACTCCTGATGTTAGAGTAACACTTACAGAAGAATAAAATAAAACCTATTTCGTTACCTTTTGGAGCTTGGAAGGATTTAGTTTGAGCAGATCATCATCTGTCCTCGTCAGAGTTCGTTTACCTGCATATTCAGCATCTGCCTCATATTCGCGATCTCGAGCATATTCTCCAAACTCATTTTCAACTTCAAAAACAAAACTTTGTTGTTTTTAAAACTCTTTCTTAAACCCTAAACCAAAAAGGAAATACAGTATATAAACCTAACTCCCTAACCAAAACAGACATCAAAAACAGTTTACAATAAACAAAAGTGGCGTCAGACTCCCTACTTTCCCAAATTATCAGTATTTACAATATATTCACAACCAGGCAAACAAACTGAAAAGGGCAGTCCAAATCAGTGTCAGAAAACTGGCAAAGGGTCAGGTATACCAATTAAGTTCCTCTGATACAAAAAGTGTCAGATTTAAACAAACAAACAACCAATACTCACAGTTTCTAATATTCTTAACACAGTCAAACTTTTCTAGCGCTCAAAAAACAAACTCTCAAAACACAAGATCTCGGCATCAATCTGGGTAGAGAAAGTAATGACATGCTTTTTAAAATACTGTGGACCAATCAGGACATAGTAGCAATCAGCCTGCAGGAACCAATCAGATGAACTTCCAGACCCACAGAGAGACTCACAAAACAGAGGTCACAAAATACAAAAAACATAGGGTTGTAACAATTGGCATGGCTTAAAAAAAACAAACAAACATGCAAATGATGTATTGGGATACAACACTGGCCCGACCGGGACAGTTCTTGGACAAGTCAGTCCTGTCAAGAGCCCTGTTTCCACCGCAGGAACTTTACCCAGGAACCAGGAACTTTGGGTGGTACTTCGTGTGTTTAGACCGCAGGAACCAGGGTCTAAATGAAGTTCCGGGTAAATATTTCCCCCTCCAAACGGCCCTGCTCGCGAGGTAGTACTTTTTCAAAGTTCAGGAACTTTCGAGGGCGGGACTTGGGCGCTGAACATGCTGATTGGTTTAGATCAAGCAGCATTTTATTTCAACGGGCATTTTTAAAAGTCTTTTGCGAGGTTGGTTCTGCGTTCAGTAAATATCAGTCTTGCTCTCTGTCTGGTGGCGCCACGTTCGTCTCAGCCATCTCACGTTCAATGTCCGTAATAGCTGATAATAATATACGTTGTCATTTTAAATCTAGCTTTACAAGCTTTCTGAATATGCTGCATGCTGCTGAATCTGCATATTAGTGCTCTTTTCTGTCGTTGTTAATTACCTCTTTAGTAAACCTATACATAACCAGCAAAAGCAGCACAGCTTGAATCTCTTCCATACTCGTTATTCATTTTTTTTCACCATGTAAACGACCTGACCGATTACTTTTAAGTTTGCGTCCTTACATGACGTGACAGCGCGCACCGCGCTCATGTTGACAAGAGAGGAAAGTTAATTTTTCGTAGGGGTAAACTTTTTATTTCGTAAGTTATGAAGATAATGTTGGAGTAATGACACAGCGTATATTGCCCCAGGCAGTTTTTACTTTAACTGCGCTTGACAGAACTTTTTTTTTTCTGAGATGATTATTACACTTTACAACAAATAAATAGCTATAAATAATACTGTATTAGTCCTGGTGGCCGTTAAGAGTTGCTATGGCTACAGTTAACACATTCAGCTGCTGGAGAAAACAGCGTTGACATTTTTGATGCGGCAGACAAACTGCATGTGACAAAATGATTGCGATTGAAAGTCATCACATGTAAACACCAGATCGGTTTAGATAACGTCTCATGTCTCATGTAAATAGTCCATCTTTCAATCGGTACACACAAAAATGATTACTGCAGTAAGACATGTCCTTCACTGACTTGGAGGAGCAGTCGCGCGCAGTCCTACATCACCGGACTAATCTGCCTAATCTTCTCGGAACTTTAGATCGGTGGAAACGCAGACAGCTGCAGGTCTGGGGGGGAGAAAAGTTCCTGCAAAAAAGTTCCTGGTACAAATTGTTCCGGGTAATTTTGGTGGAAACGGGGCTAAGCATTGCATTTAGATCATGCTTGTCAATTCTTTTTACGTGGCACGTGTAAAAAAAAAAAGAAAAACGTTTTGGTTCCTCGCCACTGTCGCCTTTGGCTTGCTCAGTTGGGGACACTTAAATTTCAACTATATTACTGATATACACTATATGATAATTTAAATGAGCTGATAACATCACCGTTTTCTCCAGAGCGGCTGTACTGCCGAATCAAATTCTGGTGCTGTATTTTCCTGTTTAACACTGGGAAGCTGCTTTGAAACAATCGGACTTGTAAAAAGCGCTATATAAATAAAGTTGACTTGACGAGAGAAAGCAAAAGAGGCGGTGCAGTAAAGCTTAGCAGGCAATTAAATTATATCTGTGCTAAACTTATTTTTGTCCTCTAACTCAATCACAGGCGACTGAAATCGTATAAATTACTATAATTAAAGACGTTTTTTGGCCACCTAGCGTGAAATTTGGTTGCATATGCGAGTGATTTACTCGCATTGTAGAGCGTTGCGTTATTTTCCAGTCAGTGGCCTTCCATGACTGTGTGTCTGTGCTGTGAGACGGGCTGCCAGACGTTAGTGGAGTGTGTTATTGTAGGAGGTGCAGGTGGTGTGTTAGACTGCAGTGCTGCTGCGGAGGATCTGTGAGCACTGAGGCACAAATACAGAGGAGTGTTCATTCAGCACGACGTCAGGAGGAGGCAGAAATCTCCATTAGGCTTTCATCTCAGAGCTCAGTGCATTCTGCTGTGCTCAGAGACACACAGGGTCCGTTCGCCATAACACACTTCAGAATGTGTGCTGGGCAATAGCCAGGAAAATACACAACTAGAGCGCACTGTGTACAATAATGTTCTCGCAATGCAACTCCATTTGCCATGGGATGAATTAACCAGAAGTTATATACAATATTAAAAAAATAGGGGTGGGAATAGTTAGCTACCTCACGATTCATTCAAATTCTGATTCTGGGGGATGATCCGATTTGGTGTTAATTTAAAATAACAAATTATGGTAACACTTTAGTATGGGGAGTATAATTTACTGCTTATTAATAATTAGTAAGATGTAGCATTTAAGTTTAGGTATTGGGTGGGATTACAGGGTGTCCGCGGGGTTTTAAAAAGTATTAAAAAGTGATAAATCCAAATGGTCAAATTTAAGGCCATTAAAAGTGTTAAATGTCGTCTCAGAGGTATTGTTTTTTTTTCCAAATTAGGTATTATTTTTTCAGACTATCAGGTGTCCTATTCTGGTTAGTTCGTTTAAATATGGGCTTTAGCATTTCTGGGCACATAATAAAAGATCTTTCGTCTCCGTCTCGATGTATGTTTGATGCTGACGCCATATTCAGCGGTCGTTCGGGATCATCTCATAACACTGCGCGCTCAACAGAAGTGACTGGCTTACGTTTTATTTTAGACTTGTTTCAAGGCATATCTTCAACGACTATCCTCATAAGAGCAATCTTAAATGATTTATATAAAGTCTAAAATGAGCAAAAAGAGTTGTGAGAGAATAAGGCGAGATCCATCGACGGTATTTAAACAGTGAGATCTGCGTGTCTGCCTGCTCTTAAAGGGACAGCAACCAATAAGGCTTCCTGTCAGTAAAGTTAAAGAACAAAGGGAACAGAGAAAATGACTCGCTGCTCTTGATTAAATAACTTTTGTAGCTTTAATAAGGATTAACTATTTAATTTATAGTTTATGCACTGCAGACTGCATATAACTTTGATAACTTTATAAAATTTCTGTATATTTCCCAACTGTTAAGACAGGAAGGGCAGGAGTAAACATGACATTTATTATGGGTTTATGTTAGCACTGTTTCCAGTTTACTTATATTTTTATGTTTTTGGAGCCTAATAAATAAATGTAAAAAAAAAAAAAAAGGCTACTGGCCTTCATTCATAAAAAGATGCCATTTAAACAAGTATTTAAAATATACTGTCTTTATGTTGTTTCTACATTAATTTGATTAACTGAAATTATTATATAAAAAAATATATTAAAAACGTACAAAAACATTTCTTTTATTGCGATTAATCACAGAAGAAATGTGTGATTTAATCTAGTTAAAGTTTTTAATCGATTGACAGCACTAGTTTTTAGTATTTTGTTAAATTCAACAACTTATCACAGTTATAGAAATGTCATATTTGGCTCAGGTTTTGTTGTTGGAACAAAAACACCAAATAATTGATAATTAATAATTGCTGAATTACCAATTACTAATTGAAATCAAATGTGAATGCAGTAATGCTTCTCCTTAACCAACCTTTGTGAATGTTGAGATGTATTTTACTGTGTCTGAATTAGGGATGCACCGATACCATTTTTCCAGAACCGATCCGATATTACAATGTTGAATATCGGTCGATACCGATCCGATACCAATGCAGTTTTGTCTATGTAGAATTTCTAAGCCTTAGTGTGTAGAATTGAATAAATTAGGTTAGTGAATAATTCAGCAGCAAAAGTTATAAAATCACGAGTGCACAATAATTGTATAAAATCTAAACATTTAGTTGGGAAAAAATAAAGGAAACCACAAAATCTGTCTGAATAACTGTAGCTGTAAATCTGGTAAAATATGTTACACAAAAAATATTCATGAAAAACAAGTAAATATATTTATAGAAATAGGGCCTATACACTAAGAAATTGCATTTATTTTAAATGTATAATGCATATTTTTAATGAGGCAGCAACATATAGATAGAGCAGAACAAGAAAGGCTATTAATAAGGCTTTCATAGCGCAACAGTAGCATAATACAGAGCGGCACAAAGCGCTTATGCGCATCCCGTGCGCAGGATGATGCGCTTGAAGCAACACAGAGTCACATGCTCACAGCCACAGTCATAGACGCTCACAGCGCGCCGCGCCCCGTCCGCATCGAGAAGTTTAAAACAAGATATAGACGCGTAGTATATCTATGCAGTATTCTTATAAGCCGTTTATTTTAACAGTTTAACATTTCAGTTACTGTGTGAAAAACAATACAATATCTAGTCCAGTGTTGTGATCTAACTGACACCCGGTAGAAAGTAACACGGTTTACAGCAATAAACGCCAGCAGGTAGCCATTTTTTTGAGAAACCATAACGTTAGAGCGTTATCTACAGATCAAGCATAATAACAGAAACAATAAATAATCTTGGAACGTTTCATCGTGTTGAGTGTCACCGAACGCGACAGTTTAAAGCTGAATGGAGAGTGACTGACAGCCGCAGTGGAGGGAAGCATTGACCTGAACTAATCTGTACTCGCATTAAACGATGGAATGGCTTCAGAACACTTATAATATAGTGCACGAATCGTGGATGCTTTATAAGGTTTTTGTGCCTTTTGTGGGGCGCTGGGGCTTAACAATAACACAGAATATTATGCGCACAGTATCGAATTTGGATCGGTCCTGTCTGTCCGATACCCGATCCGGCAAATAATGGCAGATCGGAGCCGATACCGATCCCGAGTATCGGATCGGTGCATCCCTAGTCTGAATGATAACTTATAACAGATTTCCTCCTGGTGTCGATTCTAAATCTATTCTTTTTTGTATGTTATATATGTCAAAATCTGTGTAAATAATAGAAAGGTCACTGATTAACACTTGCAATTCAGTGTCGTGATGGTTTTAAAAAATATTCAGAAGGTATTAAAAAAGTAGTACATTTAACTTAAGGATTGCTGTATATACCCTGGATTAAGGGATGTAGAATAAGGTCATGCAGAATAAGGCATTAATATGTGCTTTATAAGTGCTAATAAACAGACAATATCCTAGTAATATGCATGCTAATAAGCAACTAGTTAATAGTTAATAACTGAACCTTAAAATAGTGTTACCCAAATTATTAACAGTTACTGTAGTACTTCATATAAGTAATTTTCTATAAAAAAAAATGCCTTCAAAATGCAAATGTATGTCTGTAAGAATAAAGAAACGTTCAAAGCAATAAATAAAGTCTGCCTTCAGTATCTTGAAAGTTTCCAGGCAAGTGCATTTAAGTTTTTTTCTTCTTTTTTTCCCCTTTTTTTCCATAAACATTATTGCTGTTTGATTATTACCAATGACATCATATGCCGCAGGTTATCTTATAGTCTGCGTTCACACTAATGCACAATCAGTTTTGACATTTCAAATGTTCTGTCGGTTTAACCCCTCAAGACATAACTGACTTTGGCTTAATGCACTTGCATCTAGAATTGCTTTTATGATACAAAATTAATTTAAACACTTACCCGAAAATCCGCACAGCCTCGTGCTGCGAGCGCTCTTTAGAGCAAACACAACAATGTGAGCATTTGAAGGCAGCCGCCTGTCAGTGAGTTTCGTTTATCAAATACACTCATCTGATTGCATTTCAAACATCATAAATAATGTCTTTGCAGAGAAAGCACTGAAATGCCAGCAAAACTGCACTTTGTAAGCACCGCAACATCGAGCGAAAACCTGTTTCTCCTATGGAAGTAAAACTGTGCCACTGGATTTTGAATTCTAATTTTTAGCACTGAATTTTTTTACATCGAATTTTTAACACTGAATTTTATTTTGCATCTAAATCAGACTTTGAATTTTAAAAGCCATCGAATTTCTAGCTCTGTTTTTTTTTGACTATGACATTTTTTCAATGTTTTAAAAAAATTCAGTGTAAAAAGAAATTCAACGTCTCAAAAAATTCAGTGTAAAAAAATTCAACGTCTCAAAAGATTCAGTGTAAAATAATTCAACGTCTCAAAAAATTCAGTGTAAAATAATTCAACGTCTCAAAAAATTCAGTGTAAAAATATTCAGAGTCAACATCCGGGTAACCAAGGAGAAGCAATCGATCCCTGTATCAAATCATCCAACATCCAGCCAATCATTTACGATCCATTGGTCATGAGTAAACTCACTGAAGCGCCATCGTGTGTGTTCTGAGCCATGCTGCTGAGCTCTGGAGCTCACCTGAAGTGAACTTCCCCGCCAGTGCCGTTTCTAGGCATGGGCAAACTAGGCGGTCGCCTAGGGCGCCAACAGTTGGGGGGCGTCAATGAGCCCCCGCCCCAACAAGATTTTTTAGTTATTTCATATATATTTTATTATTAATATTTCGTACTTTTTCTATTTCAAGGCATTATGATTAGTTGCGATTATTGGAGTGAAGTCGCCATGGTGATAGTGGAGCTGCTGTAATGAAATGAGATCATGTAGAGGGCGGCAGGGAACGTCGTCATCCGAGGCGTTGTAACGCTTGTGTCCGAGTGAAAAATGTGGATAGCTCACTTAATGTAACTGGAGTGGATGCAAACACGGAGGCGATTAACATCAAACAGATCGCACTTTATTCCCCGCTGAACTCTCATCACAAACTCCCTTTCCATCCACAGCATTACTTAATAAAACAAAATAACTGTTAGCAACAGAAAACAGAAAATAATCCCCACACATGGGAGCTCAAGACTCAGTGCGCACATTCACAAAATGCAGACTTCGTTTGCAGGGAGCGCTCGCAACTGTTAAAGGGGCCACACTATATTTCTACTCGTTACAGCGTGCTTTAGTTTCATCATCATGAAAAGGTCAAAGCCATCAGGGGCTCAGTATCGTAAAAAGAAAGCGAAATAAACAGGTATAGCCTACTTATTGGTTACTTGTTCTCTACTAAGCTGGTCCCTCTATCATAATGTTGAGCAAAACATTACACTGAATATTAGTACTGGACGGACCACACGCCATGCTCATTTCAGGTGCAGAACATTATAGCAGTTAATTTGAATAATTTTTTTTTTACATCAGAGATAGCTGTTTAGTGTAAATTGATCAAGTAGGCTAATACTGTCATAACCATGGGCGTCACTAGGCCCTTTTTTATGAACTTATGCATCAGCCCCCCTTAAAAAAATATGTGATTAACCTTTAAAACATGAAACTGGCGCAAGGCTTCGGCTACTGCTTCGTCCCGTCTTTTAGTCTTTGTGTCACTGTGTTCTTCAATCCGCAGCGGCGCCGAGTGACATGGTTTTCAAGCTATTGTTATCTAATTTTTTGGCCTTCAGAACATCTTAAAATACACATATGTAGATCATAGAAATCAAATTTTTCTCGGGGGAGCATGCCCCCGAACCCCCCAACATCTGTGATCTCAGAGATAATAAACCTAGCTACATTATTCGATTAATGCATGTACAATATGCCCATGAAATAAGGAAGTCATATTTACTTAATAAGTTGAAGTAAAAAAAAAAAAGGGGGGGGGGGGGTGCAACATATGAATCTCGCCTAGGGTGCCAGAAAGGCTAGAAACGGCCCTGTTCCCCGCCTTCCTGTTTCAGCATCACATGACCAATGGATCGTAAATGATTGGCTGGATGTTGGATGATTTGATACAGGGATCGATTGCTTCTCCTTGGTTACCCGGATGTTGACTCTGAATATTTTTACACTGAATTTTTTGAGACGTTGAATTATTTTACACTGAATTTTTTGAGACGTTGAATTATTTTACACTGAATCTTTTGAGACGTTGAATTTTTTTACACTGAATTTTTTGAGACGTTGAATTATTTTACACTGAATTTTTTGAGACGTTGAATTATTTTACACTGAATCTTTTGAGACGTTGAATTTTTTTACACTGAATTTTTTGAGACGTTGAATTTCTTTTTACACTGAATTTTTTTAAAACATTGAAAAAATGTCATAGTCAAAAAAAAACAGAGCTAGAAATTCGATGGCTTTTAAAATTCAAAGTCTGATTTAGATGCAAAATAAAATTCAGTGTTAAAAATTCGATGTAAAAAAATTCAGTGCTAAAAATTAGAATTCAAAATCCAGTGGCACAGTTTTACTTCCATATTCTCCCAGCCCATAGCCTACGCAGTAAAGCCTGTGATTGTTATTGTGATTCGCTTTTCCAAAGGTTATGTAAGATTAGTTACGTTTGTTTATATAGCTCTTTATACAATACAGGGCTCAACATTAAAGGAAATTAAATTTACGCCATGATTTACTCACCCTCAAGCCAATCCTAGTTGTACATGATGATCTTTTTTCCAGACAGTTATATTAAATAATATCCTGGCACTTTATAATGGCAGTTAATGGCAGCCCAAAATTTGTAGCCCATAAAAGTGTATACATCCATCATATAACTGCTTGCCTTATGAAGCGAATTGATGTATTTGTGTAAGATCCATATTTAAAACATTATAAAGTAAAATATCTAGCTTCCGGCTGACTGCCTTCTAGGGATGTGCGTTATACCGGTACTGGAAAAATACCCGTATATATTTTATGATTTTTCACATTTCGGTATATGCTGCTGTTCTGAAGTACCGCTAGATGGCAGTGCGTGCTACAAAAACTGACGCGAAACTGGCAAATGTGACAACAACATAGACGAATAAAATGGATAAAGCAGTTGAATCTCACTCAAGATCCCCAAAACGAATTAATAAAGAGAGGAGTAGAAGTGAAATTTGTAATTACTTTGCTTATAAAACTGATGAAGAACCATCAAACCTAGCCAAGAAGCATCTGTCACTATTCTGCCTTCTTAAGAGATCGACAGGTCAGCGAATAATTTAGACATTTTCTTTTTACACTGATCAACGCACATACATAGCCTAACATAAGATCGAATATCACAATCTCCAGCGTTCGTTTCAACCATTGACATTTAGATCTCATAATATTTGCACGCGTACTATTGCACTGTTTACATTCGCGTTAGACACAACCGACTGTGTTTATGTGAATACTCACTAAAGACGGACATTTGTACATAATTTTGTGTATTTGACTGTTTAAGGAAACTTAATTTATAATGTGTGAGCTCTAAGTTACAGGCGTGTGTGTCGTTGGTATGAGCTATCCTATGTAACTTTTTACAAAATGCTATAAAATCGCTTGCATGTTCAAATGATTTCCGTTATCCATCCTGAGACGGACGTGTTGAATCGGATTATGCAGATGGCTGTAGTGTAGGTGTAATGTCTTTTGAAGCCAGAAGCAATTTGCTAAGTTTTTTGCTGAAATTATTTCTCACAAGAAAGTTTTCAAATGACTGATTTGATGTGATAAACTTTGTTGATTCAGTTACTAATAAACATTCGTGGTAATTTCCCACTTTATAAACTCAAAACTTGCATAATTGTACTCATTCTAGCGCAATATACCCACACCAATATCAGACTATGTGGTATCGATTTAATATCGGTATTTTGGTATTAGATTGCGGTACCATACCCGAAGTCAAAATTGTGGTATCGAGCCATCCCTACTGCCTTCCATATTCAACTTACGAAGAAAAGCATGACAATATCGTTGGATGTAGCGTACGCATTTTGAACTGTGAGAGGAATTGCGCTTTCGTTATAAGTTGAATACGGAAGGCAGTCCACGGAAACCTACATATTTTACTTTATAATGTGTTATAAATGGATATTTTTCTTTATAATGTGTTAAATATGGATACTTTACTTACAAAAACCCATCGATTTAAAAGCTTGGAAGAGCCAGGACATTTTTTTAAACATAACTCTGATAGTATTAATCTGAAAGAAGAATGTCATATACATCTCGGATGGCTTGAGGGTGAGTAAATTATGGGATAATTTTCATTTTTGTGTGAATTGTCTCTCTCCAACACTTGTCCGGGACAAGTGGATTTTTTTAAGGGTCAAGTGAAAGAAAACTAGCCTGACTAAAACGTCAATAACAAAAAAAAAAAGGAATCAACAAAAACGAGAGTGATTTTGCACTCTTTTAGTGTAAGTGGCGATTTGATAGTGGATAATATATAGTCACGCCGCCTCTCGAGGAAAAATCAAGAGTTTTTCTATGGATAACGTGATACAAGCAACATCACATGACCAAGTGTGCTGTTTTCTCAAACACCATCCATCATGATTGACTGATTTCATATAACAGTTCAATAAACTAGTCGAATTAAAGCCACTTACATTTTAGAAGCAATATTGACTGTTTTGTTTTATTTCAGCAGTGAAAATAGTTCAGATCACAGCGGAACCACAGCAACACTATTGTGTTATGATTTACACAATATTATGATTCAACGTTTTAAACGAATCTGTTGAGTCAATAGCCATACTTACCCGTTATGTAATCACCAGTAATTTTGGTAATTCAAACTTTACCAGAAAGCTGTTTTAAACTCCCGAAACAAACATAGCTTTGTCTTTGCCTTTTTGTTCGAAATGACACTACACAATTAGCTCTTCAATATCGCTTGAGGTATATCAGTCCTTTTAGTAACAGGTTAGATGCATACTAGTGAGGCAACTGAGCTCCAGTGCTTCATGTGAGACTGCTGTGTGTCTGAAGATGACATTAGAGCATGTTCATTGTGCTCAGAAGGTTAAGCAAACCAATTAGGCCACCTGATGTGACGTGGGGAATGCTCAGGACCACACACACACACACACACACACACACACACACACACACACACACACACACACACACACACACACACACACACACAGGGCTCCCCTTATTAAGACCAATGACACTGTTATGCCTGAGCGATCAGCAGCTTCTGTCAGCTCACCGGCACAAATTGAAACTCCACAATGCCAGTGCTGGCGCCGTGCCCTTCTCCAGAGTGTGTGTGTGTGTTAGTGTGTGTTTTTCCCCCAGCTACTTTATTAATTTACTTTTTAATTGGCCCTTTTGTGCCACACTTCAGACAAAGCAGGTCTGCAGGAAAACACGGCCCCCTGCGCTCACAATTAACGGCGTTGCAAAGAACAGCCCGAGAGGCGCTGCGCTTCACGTGACAGTCCATCATGCGCCTGCTGGCATGTGTGATAAGAAATCGGCACAGACTCGTAAAACACAGACGGGACACGGACAGCCGTCCACTCTCACCGATAACGGAGACACACGTCTGACGCTTGTCATAGCTTGAAAATAATTATTATTTGTGCGAGAATCACAACACTGGGCAGCAGAGTTAACTAGTGGTCGACCGATGGGTTTCTCGTTGGATGGATATGTAATAAGTTTCCAGCATTAATGACCACGCGAAGCTCAACACTGCTGATATCGGGTACAATTTGGTACAGTTTTCATCTTAGTGTGAACAAGCTTTTAGGCTGTGCTTGTCAAAATAGCTCATTTTAAAAACCATTAAATATCCTTCTCATTTCATATTAAACACATACAGATAAAAAAAACTAATTAAATTAAAACAGAATCTACATTTATAAAACTGACCTGAGATCAGTTAAAGCCATTATACACTCATTCGTGTGTACACCAGATCAACTGCATCAAGTGGCGAACTACAGCTGAACAATACTGGATAAATTGAGAATCACATCTTTTTGTTTAAAATGGAGATCATGAGTCTAACAAGATTGACAATAGGCATGTGCCGGTATCACATTTTCATGTTGCGATTAATTGCTGAAGCTTTTATCACGGTATATGGTATTATTACAATATTTAAATATGTTGCAGAAAAAGTCTTCATACTATAACAGGTTTAATCACTTGCTTATAACAAAAAGAGCTGAACATTTAAATAAAATAAAGTATAAAGTAAACAAATATTTAAAATATATTAGTGCAAAATAACGATCAAGAACAATAGGTAACTCTTTACAATAAGGTCAACTAGTTAATGCATTAACATTAACAGAGGGAATAGCTGATTATTCTTCTTTGATGACATTAGTTAAAAAAAGCTTATTCCAGTTCTTCTGTGCTCGTTTTAATTATTCTAACAGAAATAACGATACTGATTGAAAAGACTGTAATTTTAAATATCAATGAAGCTTCACAATTACCAATACTTCAGCTAATGTAAGAAAAATGACTTCAAAATATTTACATATGACAAGTAAACAGTCATCAGTACAACTAAGAAACTAATTGCAAACAAAATGGAGAAAAAAAAATACAACAGAATGACTTCATATAATATAAACTTCGACAAATATAAAAAACTTGTGAAAAAAAGATGTGCTAACAGTGGTATTCAGATCACTAATAGCTTATAAGAAAAATAATCAAATGTGAAATAGCACTGCATATTCTTACTGTATATTAGGGGTGTGCGATTATATATTGTCTCGAGTTGGGTACCAAAACCTTTGTAACCGGACCGCAGACTTGCGTGTCACTTTAGTTCAAACGTGCTTTTGTGCTTTGGCTAACGCTGAGTCAAAGACAGACCCGCTAAGTGCTCGTTACACATCGCAACTATTCATTGTTTTCAACCACATCATGTTTATTTTAGGTTCCAGACGTTTAAATGCACGCAGGTACTAACAAAAATGTCTGCAATCCTTTCACTTCAAATTTGACTGCGTGTCTAATTTATGTCAGATATGCAGTATATAGTTAACTGTATAGGTTACTCCATTCTTCTCCCAGTTCACCAGTCACTTACTTTCATGTATTTTGCGAGACGTGGATACATTTGTGATGTAAATCCGACAGATCCGATTCTCAGAGGCACAAACTAACATGACAGCGCCCATTGCACATTATAGATCAACTAACACACATTCACTTACACAAATTTGAAATTGAGAATATATGATAGTTCATGACATAGTTAACAAGTTTGTGAATATTTTGATTAGAAAGCGGAAAAACTAAATGAAACCGATACATCTGTCATACAGCGCTATTGTGGCTGCTGTCACGTGAAAAGTATGACGTGTCGACATTGAAACAATTAGGCATCATGTGGTCATTTCTGCAAGACAATTCTGAACCTAGTTTTTAGCATACCAAGAATACCGACTATGGTTAATAAAGGCCTTGTGAAGCGAAGAGATTAAATTTAGTTGGTTCTGAGGACACTCTTTTGGCAGAAATGGAAGCTAGTGATTACAAACGCATGGCTTCGCGTCAGAAGGCCTTTATTAACATGCAGGAGCTGAAATGGTTTGAAACCAAGGGTTAAAACGTTGGCGTAACAAAGCTTTGTTTGCTTAAGTCACCTGACTTGGTGATAAATGCTTAAAACCACTGCTTTAAAACAAAAGATCAATAATGGTTTCAAAGCTTTATAAAGCAGTGTTTCAAAAGCACCCATCACTAATAATGCCTTTAAATTTGAAATATGTGTATTTTTATGATGGCAATATTATTTGAAAACACCATGTTTTGACCAGGGTGTTATATTTTGTGTATTTTATATATTGTACAAGTGCTTTGTTAATGATGAGGACATTTTAAGCTGTGAAAGACCTCTTGTATGTCAAAAGATGAAGGCAAATTTGATCTCTCGTCATGACCAATGGACATAATTATTAGCTAGATTAGTTAGTATAGCCAATTTATAGGCCTGTCTTTAGTTAACGGTGAGCGTATGAGTTATTAAATTTCCCCTTTTGATGTTTCTATGCTGCTCTTTCTCATTTTTACCTTCTCTGTGAATTTCTTCCCCAGGCGACTGACTAAGGAGAATGTGAAGCCCTCAGGAAGGCAGATTGGAAAGTTAAGCCACAGTAACCCCACCATTCTCTTTGATTATGTGAGTATTTTATTGCTTGTGACGGCCATTATGGTCCGCTAGACTAATGACAGGCTTTTACAGGGCTTTTTTTATAATCTGCAGTGTGCCATCAATTTTCATTGCTCCTGAGATTAAAAAGCATGTATATGAGCTCAGACCAGTGGCCTAATGCCCAACATCAGAATGAAAGCATTGAACTCGAGGCTAAAATTAGGCTATATTAGTCGGGAGGCTAAAGGTAATCGCATGCAATCTCCAATCTAATGTAAGGAATTTATGACGGGGCCGGTCACGGCTGACAGATCTTCATGTGTGCCAGAAAGTTTTCATCAGGATGCTCCTTTCTGCCGGGTTAGTTCTGAAGAAGTCTTGTTCTGCTGTCGCTGTTCATGCTGTGCACGTCTTCAGCGATGAGAGACTCGACGAGTTCGGCGCTCGTATACCCGAGAAGAAAAGAGTTTGGAAGTGGCTGACGTTGGCAAGCTTTTGAGTTCATTAGCATTTCTGAAAGAATTCAGAAGATTCAGTGGTGAAATAAAAGATCAGCTCTGACGAAGGCTGTTATTCAAGCACTGGTGGAGGACTGTGCTTTTCTTATGCCTTTCCTCAATTTATGAATGCCTCGAGAGAGACCACTGACTGATGCTGCTGCTGCCACTGAACTGACAAACACTTGCCACAGTTGAACAATCACAATGGATTGAATAAATCAATGTCCACATGCTTAGGAAACATAATTAGTGGTGTGTGCAAAGACAGGCATCACTTATGTTAAGACATTGACCGATATATTTTTGTTTTTGCAACTGATAGAGATTATCGATGTCTGATAAGTGCTATTCAAAACAATTACAGATTTTTCTTTAATGCGTAAGTTCTGTGAAAAAAGCAGTTTTTTCTACATTTTTATGTATTTATTAGTTGTGGATCAGATATTTAAAAATCTGTATCAGAAGGAATATCAGAGGAATATCAGTAAAACCGATTATCGGTTGACCTATTATACGGTTTCTCATGTTTAAGGGCAGTTATAAAAAAATAAAAAATAAAACAAACACCCTAGCGACCCAAGTGACACAAGAAAGATGTATTTTACACCACAAAAAATCACCTAAAATAAAGCCAAATCTGCTAGGGTTGGGTATCGATACAGATACCGATTCGATTTCAATTCATGAGATCTCAATTCAATCCGATTTTTGATTCAGTGAATTCAATGATTCAATTTTCACTGGCCCCACCACAAAATAATACATACAATAGTTATTGTTTTTGACCCATGTATCCTTGTATTGTAATAATAAAGGTTATGACACCAAAACTTTAGATGCCACTAAAATTGAGCAATTCTCGACTCCAAAGATTACTAAAGATCATTAAAACGGATCAAACTACAAGCATTAGAACATAAATAAATACAATTGAACAAAGATACAAATTTAAACAGCTTATCAGTTTTTTCAGGCAGGTCTGACAGTAGTTTTTAAATGTGAAGCCGCCTTTCCACTGCACACGACATTCGGACACGACTGTCAGAGTTTGCCCCCGAGTGGCAGTCGCACGGAAATGTTATTATGATCGTACACGGCAACATGGGAGAGATCTTGCGGTCTCAGATACCCCCATTCTGTATGATACTTCTCTAGAATCATATCGCAACCTTCTCATATACGGTAGACAAAAACATGACGACACACTGCGTCTTTTAAGTGTTTTTTTTATTATTCTCTGATCTGTTCATTCTTCCAACAGCCATAGGACCGGACCAGCCGCCTCAAACTAGTAAACTAGATCACAAGTTAAACTACTAAGGTGAACTGTGATTCACTCTCACAGACACACACACGAGCGGCGCAGCGATCGTTACACAAGAGCCACACAGCAGCCGCTGACCTATCTAATATCAGCACTAAATAACACTGTTTACTCTTATTCACACATTGAATATAATGATGGTGTGTGTGTTTTAATTACCGGCTGACCCCGACCCATTCGGCAGATTTATTTAGAAAAATATTTAAAGGGGGGGTAAAACACTCAGTTTCAGTCAATCTCATGTCAATCTTGAGTACCTATAGAGTAGTATTGCATCCTTCATATCTCCGAAAAGTCTTTAGTTTTATCATATTTATAAAAGAAATATAGGCTGTACCGAGTCTTTCCGGAAAAAACCGAGCGCCTGGAGGCGTATCGTGTGGGCGGAGCTAAAGAATGACAAGAGCGCAAAGCGATGACGTCCTCAAGCGTGGAGAAACCCATCTATCTCAGCTAATACAGATAATGATCCACAATCAAATCTGAGGGAGAAATAAACTGAACAGGAGAAACGGCAACAGCAGGACGTCCGTCTCTGTGGTATGTAAGTTACTGTATTTAATGGCCTCTCCACATTTCTGTGTCTTTACTCGCAGAGTATGAGGACATGATTCGGTTTATGGACTATTGTATGCGACTAGACCTTAGAAGTAGCAAGCAAAACGGTTTTGCACGTCAGAATACTGTAACGTTATACAGAGAACAGCAATGGAGTAACCGTTAGCGCATTTGAATGAGGAAGCACGCGATCGTGTCGTTTACTGATGTTTACTCACGCGACGGTAGCCAATAGCAGAGACATTTGAAGCAGTTTAACTCACCGTCGAAGCTTTATCGCTGGGACCGCTCTGTCAAAAACACACTTCTTTGGTATGATTTGGTAAAGTCCTGTGACAGCAGTGGCGTGTAAATCCATTTTGAGACGCGACTGAAGCGATGTTGTCAAGCTTCCCGTCATTTCTGCGTTCAAATCGGTTCAAATGCAGCGCTGCCTTCCCAGAATGCTGTGCTGAAGCGTTGAAGACGCTCGACGTCACCCATAGGAATAAAGTGGAGCGCGGCGCCGTTCACGGACGACTGGATCTGCAGCTGAGAGACTGTTTACAGCGTGCTCTAGTCACGCGCGCGCGCACCCTACCGCGAGAAGAGCCCGTACGGCCCATACAAGGACCTTCCGCTCTTATTAACGTCAAATAGACCCATACTCGAAAAAAACTCGCCGAAACTTGTGAGAAACCGGAAGGAGTATTTTTGACACAGAAATACTCCATCAAATGTCCAACATTAGTTTTTGAAACTTTGTCTATGTTTAGGATGGGAATCCAAGTCTTTAACAGTGTAAAGCTCAGTATGCATGAAACAGCATTTCACCCCCCCTTTAATTTAATATTCATCTATTATGCATTTTTAAAAAGGTTGTAAAACAAAATAAAACCTGATAAACAAAAAGAATAATAATTCTTGCGCGCGCACTGATTTGATTGGACAACTTTGGAATACATCACATCCGGTCGGCGTGTCGCATACGGTGTAGTCGCTCAAGCATTTGCATATGGTCGGCACCCCACGCAATCCCTGTACGGCTCTCCATTGGAAATGAATGACTTCCGGTCCGACGGCGGTCGTTTGTCGTGTGCAGTTGGAAGGTGGCTTAATACATCAAATATAAAACAACTCCGTATATAATAATTGTACAAATTAAATAAATGTTAATCCTTTTTAAAGTTACAAAGGTTTTCAGTCAAGAGAGTGATTTTCTTTGTCTGATTAACATTAAAAACACAGGAATATTACGCTGCAGATTCAGATCTGATACAGACTATGAAAGACATGTATAGCTGCAAAATCCAGTCTATTGCAAATGGATAAAATCATGTCCTGCTTACGTTGTTTACGCTCTTTCCCTGCCAAAAGTTTACACTATTTCTGAGAGAGCCTTCCACAGCAAACACAGAATTTTCCGTGTTTTTTACAGTACAGTAAGGGCCGCTATTACGCGTCCTCTGAAAGAGTACAGGATCTCCTGATCAAAACACAGGCGAAGATGATTCAGAAACAAGCAATATCGCATATAAGCAGATGCATATGTAAAATAACGTGATCATCAACATTAAACACATGAATCAAGAAGTTAACTGAATGAAATGTCGCCCCAGGACGAGCTTGTTTTTTCTTTTGATATATTGCATGTTCAAATATTCATGCAACTAAATATTCTGGGGGCCAGTACATTTTTGTCAAAAGTTATCAAAAATGCTGATGGTGCCTGAAAACTTTAAAAAACACTGGCGGAGAAAGAGTTAAAGAAAGTTTATTTTTAGCAGTGCCTCTGATTTCAGTTTGAAATTTGAGCAACACTTCAGAGCGGATTGAAATTATTCATTAATGTAACGCAGCTTTGACTTAAGAATTGGTTATTGATGTGAGGGAGTTAAAACTAAATTTCACACCAGCCTGTTTAATTTTAAGAGTGGAAAATGGTTTTTCATCACACAAAAAAATCTCATAATTGGACCTCAGGAGAGTGTAAATAAAAATGCAGGTTTAAAAAGAAAAGGGTGGTGGGAGTGACGGGAGTGTATTTGAATATTTTTTTACATTTTTTTAAGAGTGAATCAGGACTGTGAAGACCTCCATTGTTAGGCTAATGAATGTTATGTTGCTCTCTTTTCTTTCAGATTCTGTCTCAGATCCAGTGGTACGATAACCTGATAACTCCAGTGGTGGACTCTCTCAAATACCTCACCTCGCTCAACTACGACGTGCTGGCCTGTATCCTTTCAGAAGGCTGTAATAATTTAACTCCTACTGTATAATAATCCTCCCCTTCCGCTAATAACAGCTCTCCCAGGAACTTGCTGATCTCCTCGAATCTCCCGTAATTTGTGCGTGATTAAAATAGCTTGTAATCGCTCACCTTGACTTCATCATCATCACCGACGCTGACAGCTTTCAGTGTTTAAAATGAGGAGGGGGAAGCATTCCTGCAGTTTGGAGAGCAGTGGAGGAAAATAGACTGTTAATTTTCGTTTGTACATGCTAAAACGATGAGGGACTGTATGAGTAATAGACTGAACAGTGTCTGCCGTGTATAGCGAATGTGTTATCTTATAAAGAGTGAGATGTGGTGCGTTTGAGCCCTTGACCGTGTGGGCAGATTGCATTATTGAAGCTTTAGCCAACCCAGAGAAAGAGAAGATGAAACATGATGACACGACCATTTCATCATGGCTGCAAAGTGAGTGCCACATTTCCTCCTTTCCTCTAAAAGGCTTCTTCGATGTGCCGAGATGCTGAATAAATTGAACTTCCATCTGACATTTTTAATGGACGTTAAATGTCATTTCTTTAAATGGTTTGGCCCTGCTGTTAGAGTGTCCGGAAACCAATTTGGAGCACAAATGCGTGACATTCTTGACTCGCCCTCTTACAGATTCTAATGCTTATTCTTATGATAATATTTTGCTTTTGTCATCGCGTCTTTCCCCTAGGTCTCGCTAGTCTTTGTGGAGCGGTTTTTAGGAAATATCCCATTGAGTTAGCTGGTCTTCTGCAGTATGTGACCAACCAGCTGAAAGCAGGCAAGAGGTATGTAGGGTTACGTTAAAGATGATCTTTTTTTTAATCCTTTTTTTGGATCCTAAAATGTTGCCTACCGGACAAATGAGCTGCTCTGTGTATAAACCCATGGGCTTCGTCACATAAACGCAGTTACAACATGTCAGACTGTCCCACTTCGCTTTTACTTCAAATAATATTTCATCATTTAGTAATAGGCCAATTAATCATGACAATAAGCAGTACATTTCAAATGTCTCATTAGGCTGTTTTTTACAAATATTTGTGATGTGAAATATATAATTTGCTAAAAGATGCCCTCGGGTATACCGCAATATATTGCATATTTTGCATCCAAAATACTTGTGAAAATCAAAAATAAGGATGAATGATATTTGAGGCAACACGTCTTACTCTTACCTGTAGTAATAATTTAATATGCAAGGAAACCTGGGCCCTCATTTATCAACCGTGTGTAGAAAAGGGTCTATTTTGTCCTACGAATGAAATTGAGAATGTGCTTAAGTACAAGAAAATCTGTATTTAGCAAACGTGGGCGCATAGTTCTTACGCACTTGAGTAAGCAATCATTGCTTCATACTCTAGAATCAATTATACTCTAGAATGCAAGTGTAAACACCCAAAGGTTTCCAATTCTTTAAATTGTTTAACCATTAAGAGTAATTTTTCAGCTTTTTTAGTGTAGTTTACAGATGCACTCACCTACAGAACAAAATTTTCAAATATAGCTATTCAAGTCATCTGGTGAAAATGCATGTATTTTTTTTCTTTCATATGTCATTATATATAGCATAAAATCAAAATGTTTTTTTTTTTCCAATATCATGCAGCCGTATTACCCATTCTGCTATTTATTTATATAAAAATTTCTATCTTTGCACTTCCCAAGTTTGCCATTTTAGCAAAATATTCATAGCCCCTCTATATGAGATTTATTTGTAGGATTGCATATGTAGAATTCAGAAACCCTTGTTATTAGCGACACCGGTGGCCATTAAGTGTTCTCCACGATGCTGTGAGTGGCGTTTAGATTAATATGTAAATATGTGCTGTGCTTTCCTCTCAATAGAGACAAAGCGACACGTGTCATAATCTTAAAGCCACGCCCACCGGGGGGGAAAACAAACCAACCATCTCCATTGACTTTCTATTGCGTGAGGCTGCCTCCTTGTCATTTCAGACTTATTACAAAAAACGAACAATGTCTAAAAGCTGATATGTGACACGGTGTACAGAAAACAAGCTAAAAACCCAGGAACAAAAACCCATACATTTTTATAAGCTGTTAACCCAAAAAACGAGCATTTAAATACATAAAAGTGCATACAAGCAATAGACACAGAGTGCGACATGCGAGATTACACTGAGAACTACACCCACTGAAGGGGAAAGTAATCAGCGTCAGTGATATATAAATATATAAAATATATATATAAATATATAAAACTGACATTTGGATATTTGAAAACATGTTTACTGCACACATTTGACCTATTCTCAGGTCAATTTCTCCCAAAATTGACCTATTCTTCCGGCTGAAGCCTCACGTCTCCTTAAACGCTCATTTTTTGTGGTCGACAGCTTATAAAAACTTAGTTCTGTGTTTTTTAGCTTGTTTGCTGCACACCTTGTCACATATCAGCTTTTAGACATTGTTCTGTTTTTTGTTATAAGTGACAAAAGACGAGGCGACCGCTTCACGCAATAGAAAGTCAATGGAGAGCGTTGGATTGTTTTCATGTGGGCGTGGCCTAAATACGCTGTCTCTATAACAAAATAAACACACAACAAAAATGAGAAAACAGCAGTTCAGAAAGCATCTGATCATAGCGATGTGCACCAGCTCTGCAATTCACCCGCATGTCGACAGATGCGCTCATTAAAATTACACTGTTATGATAAGTTTGATAAAGTATATTTTAGACTATATAGATTTGACAGTGTGAGACTACAGTTTGATTTAATCCCTATTCTTTACATTGCACATTACAGTACAGAATGGCTCTGTCGGCATTATCCTGACACGTGTCATTAAACAAAGGAGAGGCTTAACGGTCACATCCTTTGGATTTTCCCAGAAAAAACGTCCTTCACATAAAAATCAGTCTATGGGCTTTCATAGACAACCTAGGAAGTTGGGGAAGGTCTTACAAGAAGTTTACGTCAATTTAGTTTCTTTTTAATAATTCTAGGTTGAATAATCTAAAACACTAGTAATATGAGGACCTCTGTAATATGGCCTGTGTTCGTTTTGTAGACAAGTTAGTACTTTTTATAATGCTGATTTTCTTAACCCATGTGTCCTTAAAGTATAGGAAGACACTCATGACTTTGCAAAAATCTTACAAAGACCTAAAAGTCAATGTGTTTTGACATTTAACTATTTAAGGCGGGCATACACGGTGCGATTTTTGCTGTCGTACGAACTCGCAGACGATTTTTTTTTCTCGGGAGAAATCGCGTGGACATCGTGGATGCTCGTATGGTCGCGGCTCGCACCGTGTGAGAGGAAATACGAGACGAGCCGAGCACGTTAAGAGCACCTCCCGACCTTACGATAATTTTTAAACATGTTTAAAAAGTTCGGGGAGTCGGCCCGATTTTTACCAGCTGTCCCCTATTGCCAAATCATGCACAAGCACGTCACATACGCTCAATCTATAGCCTATGACTAGCTCAGTGGCTGCCACATACTGCGTTCACACACACACACACACACACACACACACACACACACACACACACACACACACACACACACACACACACACACACACACACACTTTCTCTCTCTCCCTCCCTCTGGTTGTTTGGGTTAAAATGAATGGCTGTTCTCTGCTTTTCAACAAATCATTTTCACACCTTTTTTCTTTATTTTTTGTATCTAAAGCCATAGCAGCAACATTGAAAGCTCCGGTGTCTGTGTTACATGAAAACTCGTGTGATCGCGGCCGGCTCGCGGTGCAAACAGTCGTGCCGTGTACCAGCTGATTTGATGCGATGATCAAATTAAATGACTCGTAGCGTCTGCAATATCTCACGACCTTCCGAGTGTCCGAATTCGCACAGTGTACGCCCGCCTTTATTCTAAGTAAGTTTTGTAGCCAGGACAGATTAGTTTTAGTTTTTCCTGATGAATGAAAGCAGCTACGACTATGTGAGTAGCATTTTGCGCACCAATGTTCTTATACGTGTTATCAGATCAATTTAACATGAAGCAGACGCATGAAATGTGCTATGTTTGCATTGCAACACTGGTGCACTCAAGTCCAAATGAACAATATATTTACTCTGCAGCAATTAACAATTAAAATGCTATATTCCCAGGCTGACCTGGCTAATTCCAGTGCCTAGACGAGAGAGCCATAAATTCTGTATATGTTAAAGCAGCAGTGGTAATAAGACGTGGTTCTCCTTCGAGATGCGTGTAGGCAAGCAGTTAAAGCCTCGCTGACTGACAGGAGAATGCATGTAAATGGGCCGTATGGGTTGCATGCATGTTCGAGAGTGGATTTGACTGACATTGATGGCTCCGGTGGGGGTTGATTTCTCATTAAGAGCTGATTTTTCTGAATGTAAAAACAATAAAATCAAGATGTTTCATTAAAATGTGCCAGCGCAGGTCAATTGTTCTAGTTTGACTTAAGCATAGCAAAGTAGTCTTAATTTTAGCTGACGTTGTGACCCAAAAATGGGTCGCAGGTCCGTTTTGACTGCTGCCGCGCTTTATCGACCCAAATAGGCATTAAAACTGCATCTGTGTCTTGGGAACCAATACATTCACACAAGCCCATATTTGAGGATGTTTTCTAACACTAAGAAATATCACCTCTTTAATTAATTTCTTATCCAGCCCCATTAAGGATTCAGAACACCTAAAATGTGGCTTTGGTTTGATCAAGGTCTTCAATTATTCATGTGCTTTGTGTTGTGCCAGTTTTGACCTGCTGATCCTGAAGGAGGTTGTGCAGAAGATGGCAGGAATTGAGATCACAGATGAAATGACCGTGGAGCAGCTGGAGGCCATGACAGGCGGAGAGCAGCTCAAAGCAGAGGTACGCCACACCTTGGAAAGATATTCAGCATTATGTTTAGCAAACGGTGCACATTTACACTCAAGAGACACAGTCTCATGTTCATCTTGAGTACCTATAGAGTAGTATTGAATCCTTCATATCTCCCAAGAGTCTTTAGTTTTATCATATTTATAAAAAGACAGATATTCTCTACCGAGTCTTTCTGAAACAGCAGAGCTCTTGGAAGTGTCTAGTGGGCGGAGCTAAAGAGACACCACACACACACACACACACACACACACACACACACACACACACACACACACACACATAAGACATCAGAGGATTGTCCGTTGATAACTCTCGATTCTCTATACCAAGGTTATTATAGTTTTGCTTTTTGAAATTAGTTTTTATTTTATTATCGTTTTCAATTTTGCTACAAATTTCAGTTTAGTTTTAGTTAGTTTTACAAATGGTTTTGCTAGTTTTAGTTTAGTTTTTATTTTGCAAATACATTTCTATTTAGTTTTATTTATTTAGTTTCAGTTTTAGTTTTAGTAATTATAGTTTAGCAGAGTTACCATAATGAAGCGTAGAGTTTAATCTTACTAAACATCCTTAAGTGAAATAACTTGATAAACGAGCATTATTGTTTATAGCCAGGACGGTCTTACAAAACATGCAGTAAAGTTGGGTCTTCACCTTTGAGCAAAAAAGCTTGAGTCAAACTATGACCTATACAAACAACGATCTGGAGATTACAAATGAAATAAATTATATTTTGATATTAAAAAATTATATTTGATATTATTGACATAGGCTAATACTCAGATGATCTATCTTAAAGAACAAAATAAATGCAACGTAAAATATAAAAGTAAAAATTATAAATTCAAGACAAACTCATTCATAACAAAGATGAAATATTGTTAAACAATTAAAATCTTATTTTAATTTCTTCAGTAGTACAATGTAGGCTAGCAGCGTAAGACCACAGCTAAAGTCATCTGAATACAGCCAACACACACTGTTGTGCTCTGTCTGTGTGTGTGTGTGTGTGTGTGTGTGTGTCTGTGTCTGTGTCTGTGTCTGTGTCTGTGTCTGTGTCTGTGTCTGTGTCTGTGTCTGTGTGTGTGTGTGTGTGTGTGTGTGTGTGTGTGTGTGTGTCTGTGTGTCTGTGTGTCTGTGTGTCTGTGTGTCTGTGTGTCTGTGTGTCTGTGTCTGTGTCTGTGTCTGTGTCTGTGTCTGTGTTTGTGTTTGTGTGTGTTGTGCTATAATTGTAAAGGGGGCCAATGTCCTCACTTATCTAGTAAAATATTATGATAACTGACTAGTGAGGACATTTGACTGGTCCTCACTAGTTAAAAAGGCTTATAAATCGGCCAAAACATGTTTTTATTTAAATCTATTGTTTTGCACGTTCTTGGGATGGGTAGGTTTAGGGATAGGGATTGGGTTAGGGGATATAAAATATCATTAACCTGATAGAAAATCAATGGAAGTCCATGCAATGTCCTCACTTATATAGTGAAACAAACGGTGTGTGTGTATGTGTGTCCTGGTATTCCCTACTTTGTGGGGAAATGTCTCCACACAGATAATAATATTATTCGTAGTAAATGATTATGATAACACCTTTGAGCCTGTCAACATTATGCAAACATGAAATCTCAAACAGTAGGCTAGTACTTGCTACTATAGTTGCTGACTTTTGCGCCTGCGTCTCTCGTCGCGTAAGAAACGGCATTCTTAAACAGTGAGCTTAAGTTAAAAGAAGTTCAACGTGCATCGCATTACCTTGTGTTATTTCCCATTTCACTGCCACGGACACATTGATTCTTTGTGAACTGCCGTTTAGGACTGGCGATGTGTTGCCTGTCTGCACCATAGACCGGTAGGTCTGCACGCGTCCGTCACTCAGATCACTTCACGCGCAGTAGTGCAATATACAGACACTCCCTCAACCGCCACAGTCAGATTTTCCACCGCATTAAAGAGAGCTTATTAATAACGAAAACGAATATTTATTTTTGCTAATTATTATTTTATTTCAGTTAGTTTTTTAGTAAGAGTAGTTAGTTTCGTTTAGTTTTAGTTTTTTATTTATTCAGTTTTTTTTCATTTTATTTCAGTTTACGAAAATGTTTTTTGACCAATAGTTTTAGTCTTAGTTTCAGTTTTCGTTTACGAAAATAACCTTGCTCTATACGTTTGTGTTGTTCACATTATGTGCTCTTGCATGCTAATTGCCAACAAAACACACACAGTTGATGCACTTATACTCCATGTATACTACATGACCGGGAACAAACACGCACACACTTGCAGATCTCCAGAAGCACAAACTGCATCCACTGTTCCCTTATCTCTGGGTTATCTGTGAAGCTGAACAAAGTTATCTTTCCCTCACACCAGAAACACACTTCTTTAGTGACATATTTGATGTTGTGGTCTAAAAACAAAATGGCAGCTCTGCCGACGGCTCCTGTTACTTGACCGAAATTCGTTGATGGACACGCTTTTGCTCTGGTTGATGTACGCATGCACTCATCCGGATGATAAGTGCTAATGCACTTATTCTGCCCTTTATATCTTCATACTGGGCCATACTCTGAAAAAACGTTGAATCCTGAAGGAGTGTATTTGGCACATAAATACTGTCATTCGGCCAAAAAAAACCAAACAAAAAAAATAGATGGCCATGCTTAGCATGAGAATCAACTCTTTAACAGTGTAAATAAGTCAGAATACATAATATAGCATTAGACCCCCCCTTTAAGCCACACTTATGAATGTATGTACATGTCATTGCATTAGATTATGGCTCTGCCAACGTTTCAGCTGTCGAAATTGCAAGAAATGTGCTTGTGCTGTTATTTAAAATTGATTTAAAAAACCACTTGGTTTGGTATTATTTATCTAAGGCAATAGCATTCATACATTTTTAAGTGTTCACATTTTGGGGCTGCTGTACCAAGACTGCTGTTACAGATTCTTTAATCGTAGACCAGGAAAGTGGATAGTAGTGGTTTGACTGCAGTCATTAAGCTTAAACCAGTGAGTTTATAAAGAGCTCTGCTCATGAAGAAAATAAAGGTTGGATGTGTCGACCTGTTTAGGATGCAGATTGCATTGTTTTGTGTACTTTTTAGGGGTGTCCATGGTTAACCGATTAACCGTTAAAAATTGCGTAACCGAGTGAAACATTTTGCTCGGTTAAGTGGCGTCAATGACGTGCTTTGAATTTAGTTGTAATATATTTTTATAGGCACCACTAGAGACTGCCAGAGCGCTCCCAGACATTTGTAATATCCACAAGAAGAAGTCTTGACCAGCTTTCTAACATGAAGCGGGCAAAGAAAAGTACAAGCATGGGAGAACTTTAAAATTGAGAGTGACGGGGCAAAATGCAAGTATTGCAATGCAGTGCTTACCGCATTTTTCAGGCTATAAGTCGCTCCGGAGTATAAGTCGCATCAGTCAAAAAATGCGTCACGAAGAGGAAAATAACATAAGTCGCACTGGACTATAAGTCGCATTAGGGCAGAAGCAGAGCGGGAGCCGCGCGCGCTGTGCATAACGGAGCAGAAGAAAAAAAGTTTGAAGTGAGAAACTTGTGCGGGACTAGAGAAAAGCAGACGTTACTTTAACTGTAATGAAGAAAACAAAAAAGCTAATCGCGGACTGAAAGCAAGATGGCCAGAGCTGAAGGGACGAGTCCACAGATGCTTTAACTCTCTGCCGGGAGAGGCTCAGCCACGCGAGTCAAACGCTGTGGGAATCATTCTCGGCTGCATATTTTACTACATGCCCTAATCATGCAGGCGCCCTCGCGGCCACTTGCATTGCTCGTGAACTGGATCGCATCTCATCCTAATTTAACGAAACTCAGCGTAGGTCTCACAGACATGAAATATAGCTTAAGAAAGTTTGAAATGTCTTTTAACAATTAAAAACTAAAAGAAATAGGCTACTCTCTGATTATGTAATCCATGATGTGCATTTCTCTCTATAGGCGCGTTCACTACGGAGATGGCGGTCATCAAATTAATAAACTAAAAATAATAACCCTGAAGCACACTATGGTTAACCGAGTATTAACCGCTAAGGGCCTCGGTTAACGGTTAATGAAAAACTTGAAAACGTGCAGCCCTACTACTTTTAATTTTTGCAATAAAGCAGTGCTGATCACTAACTGTCCCCAATTGTTAAAGGCATAATCCACCCCAAAATGTTACATTGTCGTCATTTAGCCTCCCCTCATATTGTCCCAAACCTGTATGACTTCCTTTTAAGAAATCAGTTTTTTGGCCAATACAGTGGAAGTCAATGTGACCAACACTGTTTGGTTCCCAAATAAAAAAATTAAAAAAATCATCTTTTGTTTATGACAAGAAAAAGTCAGACAGGTTTGGAATGAGATAAGGGGGAGTAAATGATGATGGAAGTTAAATTTTTTGGGTGATCTTTCTCTTCATTAGTTTGGGCCAAACAGTAATCCCTTTTTAAATTATCTCCTGTAGCTGTATTTCTCTCTCTTGTGTAAATGTAGTTAAAACTCATAAGACTCATGTAGTGAGATATAGCTAGAGTTCATACGGTACCCTATTATTCTTCAAACCAGCACTGCAGGTCAAACATGTACCAGGTCTACGCATCGCAGATGGTGTTTGCTTTAACAGTGCTTCCTTGAAAACACTGAGGCAATTAAAGTGTGGCCACATGAGACAGTAGTGTTCATAATGAATCGACTCAAGAGTTGCCTCTAGAGCGCAACCGATCTAAATGAGAACGAACACATCAGCATAGTGCTGTAATGTATTAAAACAAAACAACAGCAGTACTGAAATGTAAATGAAATGTATAAATTAATCTCTATATGATACATACAGACTTTCTTAAAGCCACAGAAAGACAAATGTTTTGCTGAGCAATGCACATATTCCCGCTTTGGGTGAAGCCGTTATGCACATTCACAATGATTTGGGACAAAAATTATGTATTTTAATGAGAAACTGAGTTGCACCACTGGTCGGCAGGAATTTGAACAGCTTACAGAGTCGTAGTGTTTATACTCAAAACATTGTTCAGATGTTCTGATTTATTCAAATGTTTCTGTCCACTACATGAACTTATCAATTAGATTAGCAATGCCAATAGCTTTAAATATGCACCTTCACTAGCTAATGAATGCATACATGTGACTAGCTGGATATAAACTAATGCAAATAGATGGTAACAATCGTGACATTAAACATTTGGATCAGGTTTGCGTGTGTCACATTGTTTGAGGTACTACTAATGTTATCGTCCTCTCAGCCTCGTGCTGTTCTCCACTAATGCAGCATCTAGTCAACAAATTCATTACTTTATAATGAAATGTGTGCTGTATCCTATATCGCTTCTTTGTCTGTTTTAAATCTGCATCTGAAGTGTCCTGGGGCCTATTGCACAAAACTAGGATAAGGGATTAAGCCAGGATATCTTGGTGATCCCAGCTCAATTTCAAATCTGCTAATATACATTATTTTTCGTTATCGTTCTTGGTATGTGTGTGTGTGTGTCTTCAGGGTACGTTTACACGACAGCACTGTACAAAATTTTGCATACAAGATCACCAAAATATCCCGGTTTAATCCCATATCCTAGTTTTGTACAATAGGCCCCTGCTCTGTGCAGCTTTTAACGGGCTAGGCTAATAGCCTCGGACCTGTATCACTAACCACTCCTCAAGCCCGAGCTGGCCCGCTTTGTACCCAGGTATTTGATGGGACAGAAAACCAAAAATCAAAAGATTTTCCACCAACACTTTTCCACCAACAATGGAAAAGTGACTGGCCCTGGCACGCACTGCATGCTCACTTTGGGCTCAACCCTGGAATAAAGTGATAGTTTTTATTTCGGCTCTAGAATTTTCCGCTGCTCCAGGAATGGATACAACCCGAACAAACGATTGGGTTTTTGCAGATAAACCATTGTTCTATGAAAACTCGATCAGTCGTTTGACCTTCTAGCCTCTGAGGAAACTGAGGCCCAATCCCAGGAGTGAAAATATTCCCCTAAGAAATGGGACACCACTACTACACCATTACACGTCATCATACACAGTTTGTTTATTAGTGACCCGTAACATTTAACCAGCATGAACAGCTATGAAAAGTGCGTAGGCTATATCTTAACAGAAATGAGCATGTTTAACAAATTACTCACCTACCAACGTAGCTTTGCCCTGTATTTGGACTTAATAAAAGGGTGCTTATTATCAATTCAAAAGTGCATGAGCTATCACATTTCTTAAGACAATACAGAATGATACAGAAAAACTGTTAATTTAGTTTATTAAAGGCCCACTTAAATCAAAATGGAAGTTTTTTAGCTTTTAGTATGACAGTGTCAGCCTTAAAGTTATAAACAAGCTGGTGTGTGCCAAAACAATGACACAATTCGCATTTAGCGAATTTGCATTCCTCTACCCCTCCAGCCAAACGAGAATAGACGCTCCTACCCCTTCACATGAACGTGCAAAATGAAAGGGTAGGGGAAAGTGAAGGGCTAAGAGGTAGAAATGGGATTGGGGCTTAGACTTCCTTCTTGGCCCGGTCATGTCTTTTGACCCTTTCGTCCTTCCATCTTGTGCAAATGGACTCTAAATGAAGGGGCGTGATAATGGATTGATGTTTTTGTGTGTGTGTGTGTGTGTGTGTGTAGGGTGGCTACTTTGGGCAGATCAGGAACACTAAGAAGTCGTCTCAGCGCCTGAAGGATGCTCTTCTGGACCACGAGCTGGCGTTACCGCTGTGTCTGCTGATGGCTCAGCAGAGGAACGGTGTGGTCTTCTCTGAGGGCGGAGAGAAGCATCTTAAACTCGTCGGGAAGCTTTACGATCAGGTATGATCTACAGACGAGCAAAACCTTGACTCAGATTCACGCAGTCCCCCTGTAATCTCTAAGAGTATAGCTGCTAATTAAAGATGACATGCAGAGGAATTTGTCATGTAGTAGGGCTGATAATACATTTCTTAAAGGAACTAAGAAATGTAAGAAATGTATTTCAATTAATCACATAATGGCCCTGATATGTCACTAGACATTAAGAAATCATGTTCATTTCAAATACTTATATCACTGACAACAGTAGTCCGGCCAGGATATTGTCATTTTAAAAGTTGTTGCAGCCACAGATATGTATATGTAGATACCTCATTTGCGACTGTTTCTATTGGCCGTCAGGCATTTTAGAACGGTTACATCCGGTCGCGAACGCACTTTGTGACCATTCAAATGTCAGACTGCATGCGCAAGCTATGGTTGACAGGCAGAAGCAGTGCATATGGAGAGCGGGACCCCCGTCCGTTGTGCATTCTGGCAGCGCTTGTCTCGCTGATCACTCACACCTGAACCGTATAATACAAATACAGACTATAATATCGTCCATTCTGTCACATTTGCCGGTGTTCTCCTCTGAGATGTGCTTTGATTTATGACGGGCAGCATATATCTGCTGCAAATCCCCCATTCCCAAACACACATGCATATAGTATGCTGTATATAAGTTGTTCACTTGATAAATCTAACATTAAAGTTAAGATACGCTTAGTTTAATAATTTCAACAGGCCTTGAAAGCTTGGGCAAAATCGTCTGGCAGTGACGTGTTTTTGTGTATTTTATTGTTTATTTCACAGCACTGGATGTCATGTAGTGATTGTGAAACACACAGAACACTGCACTACACGATTTTATGGTAAAATCGGTTATCTTTCATGTTAATAAGGTCAAGTTGATGAAGAACCGCGGCTTTTATGCACCGTGGCTTTAATTCAGTGCGAGCATCGCGGCAAAAATAGACTCGCTGACACAAGGGTATGCTTATAGAACAGCAGAAATATGATCGGCTTCTCCTCTTTAAAAACTCTTACATTTAGTTTGATTTAAACACTTTCAAAGGGTCAATGTTTGTTTCCATACATTTTCCAGCTCTTGAATACTGGGAATTGACATTCAAGAACACTGAAGCCTGTTACTAACAAATGTTACGTGCTTTTGTGTAGATCCAAACATTATAATTGCTAAACTAACACACACGTCTCACCCGAGAACGGTTTCTTCGGGAAATTAAATCGCGCCGGGCTTTACAGAGTTTCACAGAGGCTGCGCAGGCGCAGTGATCTTTTTTTTTTTTTTTAAGCGAGTGATGATTGACAGCATCTGAAGTGTTGACGTGTGTTGACCGTTTTAAAATGGCAGCTCGTCAACGTGCCTGGAGCGTTCGAATAAGGTATCTACGTATACATATCTATGGCCCCGTTCACACTGCAGGCCAAAGTGGCCCAAATCTGATTTTTTTGGGGTCAAGTGACCAGGTCAGACCTCTTCAGAGGTAGTGTGAACACTCAAATCTAGCTCAGGTCTGATTTTTTCAAATCAGATTTAGACCACATACATATGTGGTCCTGAATCTGACCCAGATCTGATTTTTTCCAAAGTGGCTGCAGTGTGAACAACCAAGGCGGATTTAATGTGACTTTTACGTCAATCTATGTCGACATTTAGACCCAATTAGGTGTTAGACCTAATTAGTATATGGGGAGATACTTTAATTAAAGCTACGCAAGAAGTATTCTACCGTAACCGTTCTGTTTTTGAAAAAAATAACACATGAAATGGAAGAACGGGGACACAGAAAAACGTGGCTTCAGTGCCAAAGGAATGTGACAAAAGGCCAAAATAACCAATTTTGCTCTTTCTTTTCGTTCTCCTCCTCTTCAGCACATGCTCATTAATGTTATGGCTTCCATTACACAAACATTTTTGCTTACTTCCTCCATAACCTCTCGAACTTTAGTGCAACAGCGTGCTGCGTCTGATGTCATTGATATTGTTCGTTTGTACATGCGGGTTAGTTTGAAACCTCAAACAGTTCACACTGGAATCAGATATAGGCCACATTTTAAAAGGTAATGTGAACAGCCAAACAAAAAATCAGATCTGAGCAAAAAATCAGAATTGAGCATTAGGACTTGCAGTGTGAACGGGGCTTAAGGTAGTAGCCCTCAACTGATGTTGTGTTTTGGCCTGAAGCTCCACCCTCCACCTATCGACTAATCACGAAGTCAATAGTGTTTGAGCATCTGGGTTGCCAGATCTGCTCTAGTTACCACCACAGCTGCAGATCTACAAACGTTCCTGCTGATCCTGCAGCCAATCCGGCAACCTCGAGTCAGGGGGAGAGGGAGAGGGAAGAGTGATTTGCTGTACCAGTTTTGGCCACAATCCTACATACACTTCCTTTAAAAGCGGATTACTAAAAGTTTGTTGCCTGCTTACTTTTTAGACAAGTTAAATGGAGCCATGATAAAGATAGACACACAGACAGACTAGGGCTCCTGGAGGGGATGTTCAGGAAGAAATGTCTTAGAAAATTGCACATTTTAATGAGGTAAAGACTGCCAATTAGGAAAGATGCCCTATTAGATGAGAAAATGTATTAATGACTGAAACGTCATGCTGTCGGAGTTCAACATAGCAGGACCCTTTATCATTGTCTCATATCACTGGCTTTTGACAGCCTGTCCAAGTAGGCAAACTATTAACAGGGTAGTAAAAAAACAACAACTCTTATTTACTCTCAGGCTGTTCCAAACTAGCTTGATATTTCTTTCCTCAGGAGCACACATATCGTACCAGAATTTTCACAATGCTGTTTTCCAAACAGCAAAGGACCTTGAAAGGACAAAACTGATCTTAATGACACCATACAAATAGTTCAGATGGCTAGTGTATTAATCCAAGTCACTTTTTTTGTCTATTTCGCTGAAAATATAGCTCTAAATCTTATTCACACAATTGTGATAATCGTGACTTTTTCCTCACGATCCTGTCCTTATGTCCTAGTAATTGTTTACAGATGTAACAAAAAATGTTTACATCTCACAAATTTTCCTCAGATTTCTGAGTTTAAATCTCTGTTTTTTTTTTAAAGCCTAATTTTGTGGACAAAATAATCTGAATATATCATTCAAGAAAAGTTTTGGTCATTCCATTTTGTTTTTCTGCATATTAATGCACAAAATTATACATTCACCAAATGCCTTTTGTGAACCATGCAGACTCTTTCGTCCACAAAAGTAGATGGGCCACTGGCTTTGGATTGGATGTCGAGAGCACTTGGAGAAATCCTGCTGACCTAACAACTGTTTTGGCCCTCTGCCCTGCTCATTTTCTTTCTTTATTTATTCACTTATTCTTACTTTATATCATTGCCTGCCTGATGCCTGTTGCCTACCAAGTGAATTCAACATTTAGTATTGCATCGATAATAAATCATGAATCTGTTGGTCTTGACTTGAAACGCTATGATTTGCCCAGGGCTGAACTCACATGTAATATAAGGTTTCCCATGGGTCCTTGAAATCCTTGAAAGTTTGTAAACATGCGTAGATAGAGGTCCTTGAAAGTGCTTGAATTTATTTTGTGCAAGAAGATTTCTGGAAAAAAATAGCTTGCTTGATTTGTTACACACATTTCTGCATTACACTAAGTGTTTACAGTGCTTATATTAAGAGTCAATGACTGTATATTGTGTTCAATACACATAAAACATTTGTGATAATCTGTTCCCCAAGTATTTTATTTAATATAATGTTGACTTGCTTTGCTTAAGATAATGTAAACTCATGAGGCGAGGATAACTTAAGCATATTCATATGCATATATTCTTAAAACACGAGCCTGAGGATTTTCAATAAAATCCATGCAAAAGTTAATATCAGATCATTTTAGAATACAGTTTAGGATGTACCGAATATTCTTCAATTTTATGCAAGACAGAAATTACAAATATAATATCAGATCTGTCATGTGACACAAAATAAATGCAAAAAAAAAGCTTTTTGCATAGTTTGACACATGAAAACTGTAACAATGTATCTTACAGATAACACAATGTTACCTAGCCTGGTCTCACCAGACTCTTGTACATTTGATTTATTCAGAGTCTGGCCACTCTCCATTGACAAGCGTTTACTACCTTGAAGGAGGATTCTCTGTTGAAGTTTAAAACTTTTGGATCTGCCATAACCAATCGTTAACATTTCTTCGTGACACGTCATCTCAAACTAGCGCACGACATTAACGTCATCGTTCTCAGCCACTCCCTCTGTTCTCTGATTGGACCGGTTAAAATGTGACCGGAGAAAACCAGATAATATACCGCAATCCCAGACGCAGTACTGAAGAAATATTTAATTTGAGCTGAAGTACGTAGGAGGACGGAGCCAGGCTAGATGAAGTCCTTGAATTTGAGGGTATTGAACCTGGAAAGTCCTTGAAGTTGAACTTAACCAAGGTGTGTGAACCCCATAATATACAACTTGCAATTCAGAGAGAGATGTTAGCTCTTAAAATTGTAAAATAAACTTTGGAATTAACAAAAACGGTCATAATCGTGAGATAAAGTAACAATTTCCTTTCTTTATACAGTCGTTTTTTTTCTCATGGCACAAACGAGCTTCCATGCTTTTCCATCATAGTTGACATGCCCATATTTGAATACATACGAAGGATAAATGGTTTGGAAAACTGAAGCCAAAAAGGAGATTTTCTGTGAATATGGATGTAAATTAAAAGATCAGTTCACCCCAAAAAATAAAATAAAAAACTCAAAAGAATGCATTTTGCAGAAAGTCAATGTACATTTTCCATGAATTAAGATCATACAGTGATCATCATAAAATTACTTCATAAGACTTGAGCTGTCAGATTTCCTTGAGCTGCAAAAACATTTCAATTATTTTCCTTGCAAAGCAAACTGATTGAGTTTTAGAAACTTTCCACGGTTGTCATTGTGTCGCAGTGTGGAAGAGAAAGTGGCCCGTTTTAAGCCATGGGAAGACAGGAGTTGTGCTGAACTTCTGTGATTTTCATCCACCCACATACACTGGCAGTTTGCTTTTCATGTTCAGCAGCTGCGTAGCTCAATTACTCACTGGGTAATCCAATTGACTGTTTCCTCTTTCCCCCCATGTTCTCTAGACATGTCGCAATTTACAGCAGATGGTGCTAAAAACTAACATCATCAGCTCCATTCTGTGTGGGACTGCGAAATGATGCCGCCGGTCGATCCTTTTTGCTTTTTTATTTTTTCTCTCAATGTCTCAAATTAGAGCCTTTAGCAAATAATTCCCTCGCGCGATGCCAAATTGTCTAAATAATTGCTCATGGTGTGAATGAGAAATGCACTTTTTCCTGACATCAGTGGGGAAGCTTTTAATTATTAATTTTGGCTCTTTTTTTTTTTAAACCTCACTTTGCAGGAAGTTATGCGCTGCTCATTACAATCAGCACAAATGTGTGACGCTCCTGTGCCCGGCTATGATGCACCACGGAGATTGATTGACTCATCTCTCAGACTAAATATGCATTCAGCATGATTGCATGGTTTATGCATAAGCACACTGAAAAATATTAGAACAACTTTATAATTTGTATAAATTTGCCTTATTTTGCTTGTTTATAACATCTTTTTGGCATGGTGTTAAAGAGTTGCCACCCAGTGTTTTATATTTTGTTAGTGGTTTATGCAAAGGCAAGCATCACTTAGCTTAGTCATGCATTTGTTTGTGTTATGGACATGAATGGTCCTTAAAAGGTGCACTATAAAACTTTCCGTCCACTGGAGGGCGCCTATTTAAAACAAAGCCGTAGTTTGATGACAAAGTGTGAGCGCAGCATCTTGGGATGTGTGGTCTTCACCTCACAGCCGGTGGAAAATAGGACTCGGGCAGAAATCATGTTGATGGATGCGGTTATTAACGTTACTGTAGTGTGAAGCAGAGCAGGACCGAGTGTTGAGGAGCTGAGCACGGCCGCTGGAGCGATTGTTAAACAAATACCCGCCTCACAAAAACCGAGACTTTTATTTTAACGGGACACATTCGCCGGGCGCCTGCATTGATCCGCTCTTCCGGTTATGATTATAAGGTAAAGCAGCTCTGTTTATCATATTAGATACATTTAAGTGTGTTGAAAATGATGTTATGACGTTACTCCGTGTGTTCACTTGTTCACACTGCTAAGAGTAAAGCGCTCCTGCCAAATAAAACCTGAAACCGAGGGTAGCGCAGATATGACGCGATTGACAGGCGACTCCCACAAACGCTATGCTGAAGCGTCCCGGGTCATTGGTTAAATTAGCAATTTTCTCACAATTTACAAATAGTTGGAAACATTTGGGATATTGTAAGTACTCAACTGAACAAAATATATAACACCGGCCTAGTGGTTTTTGGATATTTTACTGCAAAAATACTACATAGTGCACCTTTAAAGTCATGTGTCTTGCTGAAGAGGTCATCAGACTTCTCACCCCACGACAAACTAAGACACATTTAAAGATCAGATAGCAACACCCTAGCATTATTGCGGCCTGCTTTGCATTGCATGAGCAAGGGCCACTTCAGAAGGCAGAAATACTGGGGAAAGCTCATTTTCTGTGACTCAAAGCAACTCATGCATTTCATTAATTTTCTTTCTCAAAACGAGCGGTGGAAAAGTGACGGCGAGTTCCTCAGGCGGCGTTGTGTAAGTCTGAACCGATTCGAGCACTAAAAGCAGGCCGAATCAATCTCATCTCCCTTTGATGTCCAGTTTTGTTGTGAGCACTCTGAGCAGAACGAGGATTTTGTGTACAGGTTTAGAGACGTATCCTCTGTTTCTGTCTTTTGCATTAATTTCTGAATGGGTACCGTTAGATTTAAGGGGGTTGAAACACAGCTTCTGCCAATCTCATGTTAATCTTGAGTATCTATAGAGTAGTATTGCATCCTTAATATCGCCTAAGAGTCTTTAGTTTTATCATATTTATAAAAGACAGTTAAGCTGTACCGAGTCTTTCCGAATAAAACCAAGCGGCTGGAGGAGTTTTGTGTGGGCGGAGCTAAAGTCACATTAATGTTGTTTACTTGATGTGCACTTATGCGCCGAAAGCCAACAACACAGCTATTTGAAGCGGTTTTACTCACTGCCTGCGGTTCATAATGGTGAACCTTTATCATTGGGACCCCTCAATCCTTCATCATTAGACAATCAGCAAATCCGGCGTCGAACTGGGCCTTGTTTATAAAACAATCATCGCCGAAATGCTGGTAACAAAAAGAAACGCTTGGGTAAATCTGTTGCTGCTCCGGAAAAACGAACTCCATCCACTGTCCCCTTTACGCTGGCTCTTTGGGAAGCTGAACAAGGTTGTCTTGCCCTGACAACCAAAAACACACTTATTTGGTGACATTGTTGATTTCGTGAAGTCCTGCGACCTGCGCAACGCATCCGACAAATTTCCTAAAGCCAAGCAAAGCTTGCTTTTGCTCTCTCGCTCTGGTCGACTCTTAAAAACAAAAACAAAAACCACCAGAGTTTTCTGATTTGTGAGAAAACAGAAGGAGTATTTTTTGCACAGAAATACTCCATCAAACGTCCAACTTATTTTTTGAAACTTTGGCCATGTTTAGCATGGGAGTCTTTAGCATGGCATCCAGAGCCTAACAACTTCCCAAAAATGTTTTGATACTTTGTGCAATTTTTTGGGGTGTTTTTTGTGTGTTAAGCTAGCATAACTAGAGATGTATAAGCAAAATAATCTGCTTGATCACCTGAACAAGGTGGTATCAGCCCCCCAATTGAAGTGGCTAGTTGGTGGTGAGAAAACAATCTGACCAACAAACCAAGCTGTTGTATAATTCATATTGGGAAATGCATACTCAAAAAAATCAACCGTGTCTGATTCTGTGAGAATATTAGTATCACAGTTGAGCACCTCTTCATCTTAAAATGTCATTTATCTTCTCAGAAATGCTTTCCAAACAAACCCTTGAATGATAAATAACTGATATGCCTGCCGAGCTGGCTTATCAATCCATCTTGATGGATGACACTATGAGAGCAAACTTGGAACGTAACTGATTTACTCTGACCAATGAGAGGACAGTTTTACTCACATGTGTCTTCTGCAGGTCTGAAAATGCACTTAGAGAGGCAGAGGCTGATTATTTGTTAAAAACTGGGGGAGCTGGAGGTAAATATTGACTTAGAGAATCTCAATATTGATTCTTAAAAGCCCATGATCAATATTAATGTATTTCCTGCAGTTCTTTTCAGTGTCAGCGAGCGACTCCTGCTGCTCAATCTACAGCCATGGCAAAATTAGGCATTTTAACCAAATTTGCAGTCTGAACTGAATGTGATGAAATGTTGTCTACTAAGCAAAAGTGGCAAGAAACGGTTATTTTAAGTGAGTCAAATGCAGTCAAACTCATAAATAAATGACTCCTTTGAGTGAATCATTCAAAGAAACTCAAACGCAGGAGTTTGAATTGAATCAAATCCCAAATAAATAGTTAGCGCAATCAAATAACAAACTGCAAAAATAATTTACATGTGGATAAGTCTTACATTTTATATTACGCTTAAAACAAAACAATATACATATTGAAGCTTGTTTACTCTCTACTAATTAGTCTCAGAATTACTCAATCTTCGTTGGACGCAGCAAATGTGACTTTGTTTCTTGGCAGCCGTGGATTCTGATTTCCAGGAATTAAAGCCCGGCCTTCAAACGTGTTTGTGCCCCTATGCTTCAGACCGTAGACTAAATTTGAGACTTGTTAATTACACCTCTTTTGCCTTCATCTGCCCTTCACTGCTGTACGAGACATTGACACACAATACAGTCTCCAGTCTGAAACTCCAACAGTGTCGTTCGACATTTAGGCCTCTTTAAATTTGTCTGGCAGTTAAACATCTGTACGGAAACATTTTAGGTAGGTGACCCCAGTGGTCAGGCCATACCTCTCCTCTTCCTCAGGAATCGCTCCCTAGTGTCTCGCTCCACTAAATTGCTTTACTGTGCCTCCCATGGATTCCAATGGAAAGCCTGTGATGAATGGCTTTAATAAAGCGAGGTGCAGTTCCCCAAATAAATGAGCGACCTGAGGATTTATTAAGAGCATCTGCATTTGGCTGGGACAGAAACGTGGACCAGAGGGAGAGCTGCGTTTAATGATGAATGCTTCTCTTTCTGCTTCTTTTCCAAAGTGTCATGACACCCTTGTGCAGTTTGGTGGCTTTTTGGCGTCTAACCTCAGTACAGAAGATTACATCAAAAGGGTGCCGTCAGTCGATATCCTCTGCAACCAGCTCCACACGCCCCACGACGCCGCCTTTTTCCTGTCTCGGCCCATGTATGCCCATCAGATTCTGGTGAGTGATCAAACCAAACTCTTTCACACCATAGCGTCCAAGACAGAATCCTAACACAAATGGATTTGAAATGCCCTACATGTGCAGCAAATGAAAGGATTAATTCACCCAAAAATAAAAATTGTGTCATTAATTCCTCTCCCTTATGTGGTTGGACAGCCGTCAGACCTCCGTTCATCTTCACACACAGATGAAGATATTAGTGTTGAAATCCGATGGCTCAGAAAGGCCTTCATTGACACCAATGTCATTTCCTCTCTCAAGACCCATAAAGGCACTAAAGACGTCGTTACAAAGCCCATCTCACTACAGCGGCGAGAGAAGTTTGTGCGCAAAGAAAAAATGAAATAACGACTTATATAGTGATGGGCTGATTTCAAAACACTGCTTCGAACCGTTATGATTCAGTGAATCAATTCATGTTTCGCATCGCCAGTCAAACTGCTGAATTCACGTGACTTTGTCGATCCGAATCATGAATCGATTCACTGAATTAATATAAGTCATTTTGGGTTTTTTTGCACACAAAAACTGCAGTGAGATGGGGTTTGTAACAACGTCTTTAGTGCCTTTATGGGTCTTGAGAGAGGAAATGACATTGGTTTTCAAATTTTCATTTTTGGGTGAACTAACCCTTTATGGTTCACGTATAGCACATCTCAGGTGAAGCGCATATGTAATTCTAACACTTGCATTTGATTGCAGTTTGAGCTTGGTGTTTTTTCGCTAAGCTAATGAATCAATCAATATTTCAAACAAAATACCATTATAGTTAGACTTTTTTTGTTTGTTTTTTCAAGTAAGCATAAGTGTGTCCCGATTAGGGCTTTGCACTAGGGCTGCAACTAATGATGATCGATTAGTTAGCTGATTTATTGGCCGGATAAAAACACTTTCTTTTATTGACAAAATACACTATTCCACTTCCTGCCCAATGCTGGGCTTCAAACAAACGAGTCAGCTCAGTGCTGTGAACACATACGGAAATCAGCCATGGTGTTACATCAAATAATTGTTATTGTAGTTATTCCATGGTAATCACAAATTAGCCATAGTTTTGCTTCAAATCCATAGTTTTACTATGATGTTCCGGTTTTTATACAAATGGTAGCCAATAGGCCAAATAAAACATGATTTTACTATCTAGTAGAACCATGGGTAATTTACTTAAAGGTATCTGCTATGCATTATGTGCAAACAACGTTACTAAGCAACAGGACACTTTAAATCCCTACATTAAAAGGATATTAAAGAAAAGAAAAAAACAACAACACACAAACAGTGTTATAAAATGAGAGGAATGTTCTACACACTCACACAGGTTTGTTTCACTATATTAGTGAGGACATTACATAGACTTCCATTGATTTTTTTTTTATCAGGTTAATGCTACTTTCTATCCCCTAACCCAACCCCTATCCCTAAACCTGCCCATCACAGAAACATGTGCAGAACAATAGATTTAAATAAAAACATGTTTTGGCCGATTTATAGGCCTTTTTAACTAGTGAAGACCAGTCCAATGTCCTCACTAGTGAGTCATTTTCATATTTTACTATATAAGTGAGGACATTTGTGTCCTCACAAGTATTGCCAAACAAGGAACACACACACACACACACACACACACACACACACACACACACACACACACACACACACACACACACACACACACACACACACACACACACACACACACACACACACACACACACCAGATAAGAGGAATGTTCTGCAGGAACACACACACATTCACTATGAACAAAGTAACCCATTACTGTAATTTCTGTCAATACTGGAATTACATGTTGACTTTTAAACCTATATTTAGCGCCCAACAACAGATATTTTGGCGAAATTCATGTTTTCGCGCTGAATATTAATTGTCTCCATCTCAACTGCTTTGTCTGTTTGACAAGCATGCACGCCGCTCATTCAGTGAAGATTGAAGCTTAAAATGCAGACTGTCAGGACATGCTTTCATGCAAAATGGAAATACTGGAATTAATGCGTGAATTAGTGCAAAGCGTTCATTTTAAAGGTTATATCCTTATCTGTAAATATTACAGAGGATGCACACGCATCTGTCAAAGCGCATGACGGGGTATGTTAAACGCTAATAAGTTTGAGTTATATAGCGCCTTTCCCAGGCTCAAGGACGCTTCACAATAACATTAAATAACAAGCAGTTTACATAGACGGACAGTAGACATTTGGCCAGTCCAAGTAATGAGTGATTGCAGTTGCAAATCGCACTACATTTACAATACAACAGGAAAGACATAGGTAACAAACATTAATTATAGACAGCATGGTGGCAGTTAGAGTAGAGATGAAACAGATTATTGGTAGTGAGTTAACATTTTGATTGTGTTATGTCAAGTTAACATTTTCATGACTGATAATACTGATTAAACAAATGTGTTTTATGTTTACATTTTAATTCATGTAACGTGGTTGTTGTCCTGAAAGGCAGGGGGAGAGATTTCCATAGCTTATGGGCTGTAACAAAGAAAGACCTGCCACCCATAGATGATAAACGAAATCTGGGAGCCAGGTGGGAACGATAGGTGGGAGCCAGACCATTAAGTGACTTAAAAGTAAGAAGAAGAATTTTGTAAGTGATACAGGATAACACCGGTAGCCAGTGCAGTTTACACAGAATTGGAGTGATATGGGCAGTTTTTTTGGTGTAAGTTAGTAGTCTTGTGGCAGAGTTTTGGATATATTATTATAATGCATTACCTTTCCATGCTAGTATTTTTAGATGCCTTTTGTCCATGGAAATGCTTTATTCAGTGCTGCAATTTGGTTTTCCGTGCACAGACCCAACTTATCGATATTCAGAATCGTTTTCGTTAATCGTTATGTTTTATCAATTAGTTGTTGCAGATCTAATTTACACACTTCCACACTTTAAAAAAAAATGCTGTTTAGGATAAATAGTGCAAGTAGTGTATTCACACTGGAAATTACACTGAGGAAAAATGCACTTCAATCGGATGATGCACTTAATTACCAAGGTTATTTTCGTAAACGAAAACTGAAACTAAGACTAAAACTATTGGTCAAAAAACATTTTCGTAAACTGAAATAAAATTAAAAAATCTGAATAAATAAAAAACTAAAACTAAACGAAACTAACTACTCTCACTAAAAAACTAACTGAAATAAAATAATAATTAGCAAAAATAAATATTCGTTTTCGTTATTAATAAGCTTTCTTTAATGTGGTGGAAAATCTGACTGTGGCGGTTGAGGGAGTGTATATTGCGCTACTGCGCGTGAAGTGATCTGAGTGACGGACACGTGCAGACAGGCAACACATCGCTAAACGGCAGTTCACAAAGAATCAATGCGTCCGTGGCAGTGAAAGGGGAAATAACACAAGGTAATGAGATGCACGTTGAACTTCTTTTAACTGAAGCTCACTGTTTAAGAATGCCGTTTCTTACGCGACGAGAGACGCAGGCGCAACAGTCAGCAACTATAGTAGCAAGTAACGTTACTAGCCTACTGTGCGTTTGAGATTTCATGTTTGCACAGGCTCAAAGGTGTTATCATAATCATTTACATTATATTATTATCTGTGTGGAGACATTTCCCCACAAAGTAGGGAATACCAGGATACACACACACACACACGTTTGTTTCACTATATAAGTGAGGACATTGCATAGACTTCCATTGATTTTATATCAGGTTAATGATATTTTATATCCCCTAACCCTATCCCTATCCCTAAATCCATCCCAAGAACGTGCAAAAGAATAGATTTAAATAAAAACATGTTTTGGCCGATTTATAAGCCTTTTTAACTAGTGAGGACCAGTCAAATGTCCTTATTAGTCAGTTATCATAATATTTTACTAGATAAGTGAAGAAATTGGCCCCCTTTACAATTATAGCACAACACACACACACACACACACACACACACACAGCACAACAGTGTGTGTTGGCTGTATTCAGATGACTTTAGCTGCTAGCCTACATTGTACTACTGAAGAAATTAAAATAAGCTTTTAATTGTTTAACAATATTTCATATTTGTTATGAATGAGTTTGTCTGGAATTTATAATTTTTACTTTTATATTTTACTTTGCATTTATTTTGTTCTTTCAGATAGGCTAATACTCAGAGGATCTTTGTCAAAAATATCAAATATAATTTTTTAATATCAAAATATAATTTATTTCATTTTTAATCTCCAGATCGTTGTTTGTATTGGTCATAGTTTGACTCAAGCTTTTTTGCTCAAAGGTGAAGACCCAACTTTATGCATGTTTTGTAAGACCGTCCTGGGTTTAAACAATAATGCCCGTTTATCAAGTTATTTCACTTAAGGATGTTTAGTAAGATTAAACTCTAATCTGTGCAAACATTAAACTTTGCTGAAATTAAAAACCTTGATTTGGTCTCTACACTTCATTATGCTAACTCTGCTAAACTATAATTACTAAAACTATAACTGAAACTAAATAAATAAAAACTAAATAGAAATGTATTTGCAAAATAAAAACTAAACTAAAACTAGCAAAACCATTTGTAAAACTAACTAAAACTAAACTGAAATTTGTAGCAAAATTGAAAACGATAATAAAATAAAAACTAATTTCAAAAAGCAAAACTATAATAACCTTGTTAATTACTAAGGCAAAATGAATTGTGGAAGGTTGGACACTTCATGCACACAGATTTAATAACATTTGCATCCAGTTGAAAGTGTATAGTGTTATCTGGGACATAACTTATATTTATATCCAGCAGATTCATTCTGCCATCTTGGGTGGGTTTTGATCTAATACATTCTGGGATTCCTGTTCACGCCAACATGAAAATTTGTTTATTCCAATGCAAAAAGTAAAACAAAAAAACAACAATGAAAATGGTGAGTCACTCTCTGACAGTAGGTGACGCTTATAGAAATGCTGAAATACCATTTAAACTTTTGTGTAAGACTGTATGTATCTCTCAACAAACCAAACACATATATGATTGATTGATTTGATTTGATTTATTTTGGGCAAGTGAACATTTTTATACAATGAAATGAAATTGTGCGGTTAATCCACAAATGCAATAACAAAAAGCTTGCATGTAATGTGCAAGGTTATTTTCTCATTTACCCATAAAGGAGTGGGAAAACCTTTTTTTAATGCCACCCCATTTCTCATAAATCATATAACATAACATAATGTTCCTTTTTTTTTGTATTAGACAATTACTTCATATCATTACACTTTAGAACGATAAGTAACTATTATATCTTTGGTAACTTAATTACATTTCAATAATAATTATAAGATACCAACAATGGTAAGGACATTTTACAGATACCATGATTGTTTGGTGTTTCTCAAACAAAGGTTTGATTAGTGCAAAAATGTTGCAAGACGATAACAATTGACGCTTGAAGAGTCTTTAATAGTGATTGAAATGGCTAATTATCCAATAATGCAATATTACCACAACACTTTGCTTTTGCTTTAATAAAAAATCTTGCACTGCAGTGAAATGGGATTTTTTATTTTTTATTTTGCAGCATTATAACTTTTATATGATGCTGGCTGCCTAATGAATATTTCATACAGAGCTCATTTTGTGTTTTCCCACATGCTTAGACCCCCGCTACAGCTCTCCAGGGCGGTGTAAAGTTAACCCCATCTCTCTTCACCGCTAACGAGATTTACCACCCCCTAGTTCCACGTGCAGGCCTCTGTGTACGCTCATCTTCAGGCCTGTGTGTTGTGCTTGAGTGAATTATAAAGCTAGCCTGCTGTCTTTGTGTTCCCATCAGTCCAAATATGACGAACTGAAGAAGGCAGAGAAGGGCAACCGGCAGCAGCAGAAGGTTCATAAGTACATTGCAGCCTGCGAGCAGATTATGGCCCCTGTGCATGAGGCAGTCGTGTCTCTTCACTTGCCCAAAGTGTGGGATGACCTTCGACCCCAGTTTTACGCCACCTTCTGGTCCCTCACCATGTACGACCTGGCGGTACCACACAACGCCTACGACCGGGAGGTCAACAAGCTTAAGATGCAGATCAAGGCCATTGATGAAAACACAGAGATGGTGAGACACTTTATTCAGATCCTACAAAAACTCTGTTCTGTGAAGAGCACTCTCAGTGCATTATTATATAAGGAACTGTATGTAAGAAATGTATTTTAATTAATCATAAAATGCCTCTTTGTCACTCATAGATGCAAGCTCCTCACCTTTAGGTGAGAATTCACCTTTTTGAGATCAAAATAGGTCACCTATGAGATTTTCGTAGATCCAATGAGAAAGTGTGTTGGGGGGTCTGTTCAGGCTGATCTTTTATTTTTTTAATGGCATTACAAGATAATAAAGAAATGGGGTTTAACTTACGGGGCGGTGTAAAAAGTATCCCATATTGATGCCTTTGTAACTAGCGGGATTTTCAGTTTTGAGTGTTAATGAAGCTATTAGGGGTGTAACGATATATCGCGATATGAAAATGTGACGATGCGTATCGTTGATGGAAACTATATGATTTGCGATATATATTTGTTTTATCCAAGGCTCAACTTGTTGTAGTAGGCCTATTTATAAGGTAAAATTCACCCGAACACAAATAAATAAATGTAGGCTACCACAAATGTAAATTCTGCCATATGTAACTACTCACCATGTTGTTTTTCGTTTAACTTCCAAACACAAATGAAGATATTCTTTATGAAACCGGGGGATTTCTATTCCTCCATTTTTAAAGTCCAGTCCTCTCAAACTCAAAAGATGGAAAAATGCCAAAAAGGCATCGTAAAAATAACTAATCGAGTGGTCTAATCCAAATCTTCTTAAGTCTCCAAGTCTTCTGAAGAGACATAATGGCTTTATATGATGAATATATTTAAAATGACGCGCACACTGTAGTAAATACGGACGTTCAGATGATTGCGATATTGTAACGCGAGTTCTGTATCGAGATGCATATCGAATCGTGACACGAGTGTGACGTTACACCCCTAGAAGCTAAGATGATTTCCAATATACATTTATTTTGGTTGTTGTCGTCTTTTTTTTTTATTTGTTTATGTATTCAGGCTCCCAGATCTATTCAATCCTTTTTTTTTAAATTGTTTTGCCCATCATAAAACAAAAAAAACTCTTAACCTCTCACCTGTTAGAATTAGTTTTCAGCCATATGCAAATTGACTTAATAGTGTCTAGAAATGAGCATGAAAAGTAAATATATATTATAATCTCTATCCACGTAATGTTCTCACCTTTTTTACCCCTCATCCATTTGCATCCCTGGTCACTAGACATTAAGAAATCATGTTCATTTCAAATGACTTATATCACTGACAACAATAGTCCGGCCAGGATATTGTCATTTATAAGTTGTTGTTGCACCCCTCAACTGATGTTGTGTTTTGGCCTGAAGCTCCACCCTCCACCTATCGACCAATCACGAAGTCAGTAGTGTTTCTGCATCCGGGTTGCTAAACGTTCCTGCTGATCCTGCAGCCAATCTGGCAACCTCGAGTCAGGGGGGAGGAGGAGATTGGATAGTGATTGCAGTACCAGTTTTGGCCACTATCTTGCATACACTTCCTTTAATGTACACATAGCTTGTTACGTCTTATGCCACCGTTACACACACAACTTTCAAAAGTCGCTGGATCAATGTCAGCTCCACATTCTCACTACAGGACTTGGATTGCTGACAGGTCTAGAATTGAACCTGCTAAACGTCTCTCTGGACACTTCTCCTCATATCACATCTTTGTTAGTTCAAACATAGCAATCATCACACTTGTGAAAGAGCATGGATCTCCCTCTGATTTTGGGCTTTTGTGGGCGATCTCTGTCAGAAAAATCGAGGCTAAAGTAGTGTAATGAGTGTGGGTGGCCTTCATAGATTGTAAACAGACAGGACACAAATCAGTGGCCTTTTCCACTAAGCCAGTTTCAGTGGTTATCTATCCAGGTAAGTGGGTTTAATTAAGGTCTAGCAGGTTTAATCTAATGCATTTTCTTCTTTTAGGATAAACCCCTTGACATGACATCTCGTTTTCAAGGGGATACTAATACACACAAGTTTGATAACCTAATGCAAGACAAAACAATAATCACTTCGTCTAAAACAACAAACAGTCAACTACAAAATTAACACATAAGAAATGCTTTGCCTAGCACTAATGAATATAAGCATAAATACATAATTTAAAGCAAGTACAGTGTGTTTCAAACCAGAAACTAAACCAATTGTTAATACAATTAAAGGGGTGGTTGATTTATGATTGGACTTTTGTAACTGCGAAATGTTGCTGTTTGAGCATAATCAACATCTGCAAAGTTACGACACTCAAAGTTCAAAGCAAAGGGATATATATATATATTGCTTTTTAAGGACTACAACAAACAACTAGTATATATGTGTGTGTCTTGCATTATTTAAGACACTCATTAAGCACTCATTTTCAACGTTTCACTCTACGCCGTTTCTGTTACTGAACCAAACATGATGCTGTTACTAGGGATGGGTATCATTAAGGTTTTAACGGTATTACTACTCTTAACGATACTGCTTATCGGTCCGTTACTTTAACGGTATTCTTATCTGTACTTTTTGAGATTATATATATACCACACACACACACACACACAATTAACAAAGATACACATTATATAGGCCTACACAGTGCTTTAATTTCAGGAAGAATTCTGCATAGTTCATCATAGATAGGATAAATTAATGCTTATTAAAGCTGAAGTTATTCATTCAAGAGCTGCGAGTGATTTTATCTTTGCATTTGGTTGTTTAATTCGCATTAATTCATCAGCATGTTTATTTCCACTGCTGCCTCTTTAAGACAGACGTGCAGATCTATAGGCGATTGATAATAGGCAGATGCACTACATTTTCTCCCAACTATCCATAATAACAGCGTCCATTTTAGACACAAACTGTGTTTAAGAGACTCTCCAAGCCGGTCATTTTGACAGATGTTTGTGTACATTTGATCGTTTAGACGTGAGTGTGAAACCGAAAGTGTAATTTGCTCGTCTCGTTGCGGCTGTTTCAGAGCGCGCGCCGACTTGGGAACAATCTCTTGCACACATTTTTGTGCTTTTAATCGCTCTTTTTATTATTAAAGCAGTAGCTAGACTGTATTTTACAACAATCACTGATCGTGCTGATTCTGTGTGAGTTATAGGGAGAAATGACAGCGTAGGCTACTGCTGCAAAGGGAATTAAGTTGCCCTAGATATAAATATTAAAATTTTAATCTTTGCCAAAGAAGCCAAAATCTAAAATATCACATTATCACAATCTGTCCTCCGTCATCACTCATTGGGGCACGTCACGTCACGTCAGTCACGTCACGTCACGTGTATTTTCAAAAGTACCGACAGCAGAACCGATAACGTCCGAGCTTATCGATACAACGGTCTTTCAAAATTCAGCCCCGGGGCCCGCTTAATACTGGGTTTCGGTACCCATCCCTAACTGTTACATGATTGGCTGTTAGCATGTCAATCCTTGCACATTGCTGGGTTACCAGAGAGTGAGTGCCTTTGTTCGTACAATGAACGTTTTATCGAACACATTTTTTATTTAAATGGATTACATGTCTATCGTGATGCATATCGTTATTGTTTTATCGCCCAGCCCTAGTCACGTGATCCTATGATCTGTCCTACTGAAGTAGCTGTTCAGTTGAAGCTCTTAATAGTTTTAACAGCTCTCTTCATCAGTAATGCTGCCAGTCAAATACAAAGACTTTGCAGAAATGTTCTGCTCCATAGACGATTTAAAGGTCTTAAAAGAACAGCTCAGTGTTTCCTACAGGATTGTTTAGCAGCGGGACATGAACCTTACAAATTGGCATTTAAAAACATGCCTTCTGAAAGCACTCTCAAAAATAATGGTTATATTTGCCAGGGAAAAACATTATAAATTCAAACACTTTTGCTGGAAAATAATTGCATTCAAATACTTGGGGATTAGTTATTATTTAAGCTGTTATAATTAATCCTTTTGACATTATCACAAGTCACAATATTATGTCAGATAATGGATAGGCTGCAACAACACTGTTTAAAATGTGCAATGGTCAAATCAACCATCCCGTTTAATTTAGAGTGCAAGCTCAAAGCACATCCGAAATATACAATAGTTTTGCCGTGAGGCTGTAGATTCAGACGTGGCGCTGCAACAGCAATGCAGGAAACTCTGCAATGTCATACTGCAGTCAGATGTTGCTCATAAAATGGTCCTCTCTTTTGCAGCCCCCGAACAAAAAGAAGAAAGAGAAGGAACGCTGCACAGCGCTGCAGGACAAGCTGCAGGAAGAGGAGAAGAAACAGCTGGAGCATGTGCAGAGAGTCCTGCATCGCCTCAAACTGGAAAAAGACAACTGGTTACTCGCTAGTGAGTCCTCGGAGAGCTCTCTCTGCATCTCTTCAGCGCTCAAAGGCTCTTCATGTCTCACTCACCCCGCTCTCTCTATTCTCAGAATCCACTAAGAATGAAACCATCACTAAGTTCCTGCAGCTCTGCATCTTCCCCCGCTGTGTCTTCTCAGCCATTGACGCCATTTACTGTGCTCGCTTCGTGGAGCTGGTGCACCAGCAGAAGACGCCCAACTTCTGCACCCTACTTTGCTACGACAGAGTGAGTCCACTGCAGTGTGCATAACCATTACAGACACTTCACAACAACAGGCTAACCATTGGTGTCTACTTTTTATTTTCTTCTCTTAAAGGATAACTCCAGTGAAAAATGAAACATTAATAATTAACACATGGTTAGCGAGTAGATCGTTCTCTCGGATGTGTTTTCATGAAATCGAATGTAACAAGTTTTATCTCTTAAAACAGATTAGCTTAGAATGTGAGTGTATGGGGCATAGAATAAGTAAAAATAAATCGCTAGTTAATACCACTAACAAGGCTTAAAATAGCCTCACACTAACACGATAGCATAATGAGGGTCCCTACATGCAAACCAAAGAACTCTGTAAGAGTACAAACAGTTTAATAAGAAGATACTTTATAAAGACAGTACATTACGCGTTTACAGACAGCAGCCATCTTGGAAAACAGTCTCGACGAGTCGAGCGACGAACGCTGTGCTAAGTGATGAACTGTGACTTGGAGCCTCATATGGGACGCCTTCTTCCCTTGTAGTTAGTCAACCATATATTTTAATAAACAGATATAGTTCATGCATTTCCATGTAATTTGATCTCACAAACTTAATTCCTATCGATCAGCTTACTAAGCACAGCGTTCTCATTTTGACTCCTTTTGTTCCTGCGGTGGAAACGCGGCTTAAAGGGATACTTCACTGCTAGGGCTGGGACTACGCATCGACGTCATCGATGACGTCGATGCAAAAAATAAGTTGACGCAAAATATGCGCGTCGATTCGTCAGACTCAAAATAAAGATGGCAGCGCCGGAGAGTAGTAGCAACCATAGATATACATAATAAAGTGTATTATATAATTAATATAAGTATATTATTTATTATGTATATCTATGGTATCAACACGAGTGGCTCCCCAGACTTTCAGAAGTGCAAGGCTTGCGGGTTGGCGCGCGGCGCACACGGAACAAGCGCTCTTAACACAGGCGCGCATGCACGCGTTTTGTTGTCACGGCTACATAAACAAATTTCTGCACACAGGAAGACAGATGTTTTGGTAATACTTTATGTATTTTAGTCACAAAAACAAACGTTTGCATCAAGTGAAAGCATCGGGCACATTGGCTACCTACATAATAAGCTGTTTTAAATTTAAAATGTTCACTGTCTAATCGCGCTGATGTGACCGAGAGTATCCATCCTCTAAGTGAGCACAGTTTCATCCCAGGACTATGACTATTATTGACGCCCGTAACCGTAATGTACTCCACGTTTTCACTGTCATGCCCCGGATGCGCGTGGCGTTTCTGTTGCGCGTCTAATGAGCTCTAATGAGCATCATGGGTCTGTGTTCAATGATGCCACAGCTTACTCAAACTGTTTCTGTCCTCATCTTAGGTGTTCTCTGACATTATCTACACGGTAGCGAGCTGCACGGAGAACGAGTCCCGCCGCTACGGTCGTTTCCTGTGCTGCATGCTCGAGACTGTGACTCGATGGCACAGCGACAGAGCCATCTATGAGAAGGTATGGTGTGCTTTCACAACTGACGATCACTTTAGACTCTCGCTAAATTATTCTGTCAGTGCTGTCTCTAGCGCGTCCCTAGTTGAGACTAAATTGGTATCTGTGAAAACGAGTTGGCAGCACGTCCGTTCCTTGAAGGATCAGAGTGTTTAAGTGTTCGTTAGGAGAAAACTGGTCTTTAAAGCTCAATCATCTTCCATTGCACATTTTTTATCAGCTAAAAGTGTGACATATTTGGAGGTTTTAGGTTAAAAGTGCACTGTCAGAAACCTTTGGTGTTATTTGGTTGTCTTATTTGTTTCTGGTTCCTCCTCTAGGAATGTGGCAATTATCCTGGGTTCCTGACCATTTTCCGAGCCAGTGGTTTTGACGGAGGGAACAAAGCTGATCAGCTGGACTATGAGAATTTCCGGCATGTTGTCCACAAATGGCATTACAAGTTGACTAAAGTTAGTGTTGCACTCCTTAGCTCTATAAAATGCTATACATATTTTGTTGTCTGTGTAAAAATAGCAACCAAAAAGCAATTGGCCTATCAGTAAGCCCCTCCCCTCGAACACAGATGAGCCAATGGCAGTTGAGTATCAGTTGCGCTAATGGACATTTTTAGGTTTCAGAAACATTGTAAGATCTGAAGCTATCTCAACAGTTTGATTAGGTTTATGCTACAGAAATGGTAAAATGATGTGCCTGGGTTACTGTAACACAGATTCCAGGTATCCTGAGAGGATTTTCTGGATGTCATACTCTCATTAAGTTACGATTAAAGTTAGTGAGTCCATGTTAACGTACAAACCTAAATAGCTGACAGTTCTCACGTCATGTATAGTCTAGGTCGAAAACACAAACCAAGTTCTACATTTGAGTGCCTCTCCATGTTAAACTGGTTAAATATACAATAATTTAACCTTAACAGTGTTGATCCTGGATGTTGTCATCTGTGATCTTGACGAGCTTAACGTGAGGCTTCTACCGCTTGCATTGTGATCTGTAAACCTTCGATATCCAAATTAATCTTGTTACAACCATATTTTATCTTTTATATGTCCCCCCATGGCATATTTAAGTCCCAATTGAATTCTCCTCAATGAGAGGTGGTCCTTCTGTGTCCAAAAATATATTGGGACAAGGTTTTCACACTGATAGCAGTCATTGTAAGACAGTTCGCAACTCCGTTTGTTTGTCTGAGTTAGCAACAGCACTTAGGGTAGCGGGGCTTACTGATAGGTTAATTGTTGCTTAACACGCAGACTTGTTTAAAGCAGCAAAAGGTAACTTTTCAACCTTCATAATATATTTTCAAGACTTTTGTAATGATACATCAACCTACAATAGGTTGAATGACACGTCTGCCATAGCCTGATGGGGTCTGTATCGTTTTTATTCATACTTTTAAACTTCGGGTAGTAACCCGAGAACAAAAAGAACTACAAAATTCGACTGCTTTACGGCATATACGTCACTTCCACCAACACACACACTTCCTTAATTTCGGACGTGCGAGCCCAACTTTGTTCGTCGGATAATATAGTCATGTCTGAAGCAGCACAGACAAATAAGAAAGAAAAGGTTTTGTTGGAGGAAAGCAATAAGAGGAAACGAAAAAGTGATGGGATTAAAGGCAGGACGAGGATCAACATGTGACCAGCGTTTGCTCGTCGGCGTGAGCTGAAGGAGGCGTGCCCGACCGATGCTGTCCTGCTTGTTCCGGTGATTACCACACAAACATTGAACTGAAGTATCATATAGATTCTGTAAAACGGTAACCTATAATGACGCTGGCTTGAAAACGTAAATTTGCGATTATTTGGCGTTTGAAAAAAATAAAACCCATGAAATGATATTCATATGACCTGCTGAAGCATATGCCACTGACTGTACCTGGGATGAAGACATTTCACACGCGCCGCCAGAAGAACAGCTGCATGTGAACTCCTCCTGCAGTGTTCAGGGGAACTGTTAGTGCTGTACTGACCCGCGGGACGCTTTTATGAAGTTATTTGGCCCGCCCCGCACCACTGTATATATTTTTACAACCCGCCCCGCACCCGCGACCATTAAATAGACATACGGGGTCCGCGGGTTATGAGACGACCCGCGCATCACTAGCTCAGGGCTATCAGGGCTGTCATGTCAACAAATGCACCCGCGATGGCATCCCCTGATGTAGGAGGACAGCTTACGACAGTAGTTGAGGACATTATTTTTGCCCAACTGTAGGGGGACCCCGAGGGCAAAAGTTACCAAGTGTCGCTTTAAACTAATGCACAAAACTTGTTCAAACTTGTTTTTGACTGTTTTCTTTTCATTTATTTTTCAAATGATAATGGGTTACTTTAGTTTTGGGTCCAATTCTTACTATTAACTACGACTTTTGCTTCAGTAAACTCGTATTTACTGCTTATTAATAGTCAGTAAGGTATTTGTTAAGTTTAGATTAAGGGATGTAGAATATGATCATGCAGAATAAGGCATTTATATGTGCTTTTATATACTAATTAACAGACAATATACTAGTAATATACATGGTAGTAAGCAGCTAGTTAATAGTGAGAATTGGACCCTAAACTGAAGTGTTACCGGGTAATGTTTGGTAGTGTTGTAGCCCTGGCCTAGTGGTTTGTGTTGTGCCACAATATATGGATTAACATGCGAAATGCATGTGCATAGCTACACAAAATCTCAATTACAATGTTCATGGCATTCTATTTATATAAGGCTTTGTGATATGTCTAAATGTGTCTGTTTGTGATAGAAAAGCTCTGATTGTTCCCTCAGGCCTCGGTTCACTGTCTAGAGACGGGCGAGTACACCCACATCCGCAACATCCTGATCGTGCTCACCAAGATCCTACCCTGGTACCCCAAAGTGCTGAACCTGGGCCAGGCTCTGGAGTGCCGAGTTCACAAGATCTGCCAGGAAGAGAAAGAGAAGAGGCCCGATCTCTATGCGTTAGCCATGGGGTAACTGAGCCGAGAGCCGGCTGGCCTCAGCATTCTGAAGTGCTTTCACCACACTGGTTATCTTTCACTTTCAGGAGTCTAACTGGTGGTAGTTTGTAGTTTTCCACGTTTCAATTGTATTTGCTTAGTTTTATGTTCAGTGGCTTCCTTTCTGAAGGGTGTGTAGGCATCTCGATCTACTAGCGTTCTGCTCATGTTCCCCGGATTGGTAGCACTTTATTTTATAGCCATGTTCCCCATGCACATATTATGTACTTATTATAGTAATTCAAATAAGTGTGTAAGACTAAGAACACATTTTGAAGAATGTTTGTAAGCAAGCAGAGAGAACAACCATTCACTACCATAGTATTTTTCCCTCTACTATGGTAGTTAATGGTTGTTCTCTCTCCATGGTTACAAACATTCTTCCAAATGTCATCTTTTGTGTTCAGCAGAAGAATGAAACTCATACAGTTTTGGAACATGGGGGTGAGTAAATGATGACAGAATTTACATTTTTGGGTGACCTATCCCTTTAACCCCATGTATTTGCCTTAAATTAAGGCCGTCACCACCATATATATCCATAATAAAGGCTAGATGTCTCGTGCACGCTGTTGGCCAATGGAGGTCGCCGTCCGCAACTGGCGGCCATCTTGTCACAGGCAGCTCGCTCACTCGTAACAGTGTGTTTTAATGGTGTGCGTACTTTTAAATAACCATAACTTGATCAATTTTCAACCGATTTTCAAACTGTTTCGTTTGTTATAAACGTCAGAGATGTAGTTATGACACTACATACTTATGAATAATTATAACCATGGACTTCGATATGAAAGTAACATTGAACAGAACAGATAGGTGCAATAAAAAAGGTATTTATGTTAAATCAATATATAGGCTACTAAAACTGTGTACCGAATGGCAACATGAGAAATTTATTAATAATATCACACACACACACACAGCTCAGAATTTTTTTTTCCAGAGCTAGCTATAGCTAATATATATATATACTTTTATAATTAGAAAATCACTATTATAATAAAATATATACATTTTAAAAATTAAAACAAAAAAACATGCAAACTAAGTTTATTTTAACTAGACAAAAGATTGGTTGTCATAAAATCGTTATTGGTGTCAATAAACCTATATAATTGAACAGCTCGATTGTGGTCTCAGCCTTGATAACGTGCACGTAAGTTAGCCGTGATACACAAGCTGCACGATTAAGTCATTTATCGAAACGAAAAGCTGCAATTTCAACGTGTTAAAGCACCCAGATCTGTACCCATGTTAATAACGTTTGTAAGAAACCAAACCATTTGTAAATCCGTCAAGATTTCAGCGAGATAAGAGTATTTATGTTCGTACAGATCACTCACCTTACATCAGGTTCCACAGAGCCCGACAGAAAGCCTGCCTGTGACAAGATGGCCGCCGGTGATGCCGATGGTGACTCCGCCGTAAGACATCCAGCCTTTATTATGGATATCTATGGTCACCACAACGGATGGCCCACCTCTCCATTCATTCAATTGGACAATGGGTAAAAACGCAAATGGTGTCGGGCACTTTTCTGCTCAGACTTTTATTTATTTTCAACTTCATGCGCTCAGAGTGCTCCTACAAAAGCGTGAGGTGCCCGGGGTGCATAAACAGCGTGCACTGCAAAAGGCTCACTGCCAATAGGAAACTATTTTAAAAAAGGCTCCTCTCACTGCAAAAAATAATGCATTCTGTCTGATCTACTCACTGTAAAATAAAGTGCAACCATCGAATTTGGCTAGGAGGATCAAACACAGGAAGTGAGGCTATATCTTTGCAAGGCTTTGACACAATGGCATACATCTTTTCACTATTCATTGGGAGTAGGCAAAAATGCCTCAATCACATTAACCCAATCCCCACAAAGGTCAATTGTTCTCTCCCCCGCTCGACCCAGTTCTTGAGAAAAACCTTAATGAAGTCTCAGGTGTCTCAAATCTTGAATCTCGGCACAAACGAAAAATATCTCATTATGCAGATTTTGACACATCGTACATAGTGCATTTGCTACGACAATCTCTCAGGAGATCCATAGGAATCTGGTTACTGTTTCTCCATATATTTACTCATAGCTTTGAACTGTTTTTCCTAAATGTACCGCTGGGGGTGCTGTGACCAAATAAATCCGCTCAATGTGCATGTGCAGGTAGGCTCGAAACATTACTGGTAATTGCAGAAATAAATCATTAATGAGGGAGGTCCCCCTTTGCCAACCATCAGCTGTTCCTTAACTATCAGCAGGGAGTTATTGGGCGTCTCTCTTGGCAGAGGTTATTCGCATTAAGCCAGATTTATTCTTTGCTCCTTTTTGCTGCTTTTAGCATACGCGCCGCAATGGGATTGATTAAATGTGTTGGTCTGGTGCTGCTGAAGACCGTCTAACGTGGCTGGTCATCACAGGCACATGAAAAGCGATGGTTTGTTGAGGGGAAGGCGTATAATTCAGGGCTATTAATCTAACCAGAATCACAAGAGAAGGTTTGGCCTCTTAAAGAGCATCTTCATTGCTGTTTAATGAACACAAGTCCATTCAGCTATTGGACGTTGCCCACCGGAAGGCCTTTGTTGTCATGATAAGGCTATCTTATCAATTATCAATTGTAATGGGCTGTTTTGCTCCACTGGAGCTAGAATTAGGGATGAGGACTTGATCATGCCCCAGTGATTATCAAGGGCAATTCTGTCCTCCTGAATGACACTGCAGCTTCGTCCAAAACCTGGTCTGCTCCCTACATCCGCAGCTACGTGGCATGCTAATGACAAAGCACACAGATATTCTGTTTGATTAACGTTTTGTGGTGATATTTTAGTTTTAAATTAAGTATACAGTCAAACCAAAAATTATTGTCACCAGATATGATGTTTTATGTTTTTGGTGTGTGCAGGACACTATAGTTAGTTTATTTTGCTATCCTCACTTTCATAAATTGACATATTATACCCTAAAATCCAAATTTGGGACCCAAATGATTCAGGCACTTTGACCTGAGGAAGTTTTCCAAGTTTTCTTTCTTAAATAGCTTGTGACCTTTTACACCGCACACTGAAGAAAAATAAGCATTTTGTTGTCATTGTTTGACCTAAATTGGTATTATGTAATTGTGTTATTAAATTTAATTAAGATGAAGAAATTAATCCATTACATCCCCTTTTTTTTGTCAAAGTTATTCTGACAATTCTGAGTTCGTGTCATATTTTATTACCATTTTCTAAATTATATTCGACTAAAGTGATAATGTGAGAAAATGTTGAAGCTGTCTGAATAAATTTTGGTTTGACTGTATTTATAATCCACATTTCCCATCGGCCATTTTAAAAGGTGGCATAATGTCACTGCCATCACATGAAGCTACGCACAGATTACTAATCAAAATTTTGGGATCAGTCAGATTCAGTAAGATATTAATACATTTATTCCACGAGGGCACATTAAATTGATCAAAAGTGACATTAAATGCATTTATAATGTTACAAAAATTGTCTGAAAAGTGTCATGATTTAATCGTTTAATCATTGTTTTCAACATTGATGATAATCTGAAATATTTATTGAGCATCAAATCATCAATTAGAATGATTTCTGAAGGATCATTTGACACTGAAGGCGAGAGTAATGCTGAAAATAAAGCTTTGATCACAGAAATAATTTACATTTTAACATATATTTCAATAGAAAAGTTATTTAAAGTCATAAAAATATTTTACAATATTGCAGTTTTTACTGTATTTTTGAGCAAATAAATGCACCCTTGGTGAACATAACTTAATTTAATTAAGTTTAAATTAAACTTACCTGACTTAATTTTATCAAAACCCAACAATCTTAATGATTCCAAACGTTAAAACGGAAAGTGTATATTGCGTTTAAAAAGTTGTCGTTTATTTTGAGCAGCTCACGTGGTTTACAGAAAATGTTGATGTCATGGACTTTTGATTAATGTCCCTTCATAATGAGGAACTGATTTCTTTTTAATTGGCATGTCTTCTATCGCTGAAGTCGTAACAACTGTGGACTTGTAATTGTGTTGCGTTCATGCCACCAGTGGGATTTCTCAGCACACCTCAGCTTATTGGGCAGACGTGGGCCCTGTTCTTTGTGTGTCTCTGTAGATGCAAGGAATCAACAAGAAATGAAAGGGGGACAATCAAACCTTGTGTTCAGCCTCTCAAAAATATGCCAATCTTGTTACGTTAATATTGTCATGAAACCTGGTCTCAATGAACACAGCCCCTCTTGAGGATTTCTTTTTGAATCCATCCATTTCTGAGTGATTTTGTCTAAGCATTACACTTCATATTACCATCTGCTGTGATTTTAACCGTGTATGTGACTTGCAGCTACTCTGGCCAATTGAAAGGCAGGAAAGTGCACATGGTGCCTGAAAATGAGTTCCACCATAAGGAGCAGCCAGTGCGCAGCGCCACGCCTGGCACTCTTCAGAACGGACCTGGCAATTCGGGCAAGCCTGCAGCCACTGCCTCTGCCAACACTGGCAAAACCGAGGAGGGGGCCGTCGAGGACTCAGGTGACTTTGTTTTAAAGGGGTGGCTGCATGTGATTTTTCACCTTTTTAACTTTAGTTAGTGTGTAATGTTGCTGCTTGAGCATAACCACTTTAACTCCATGTTTTACACACTTTCAAAAATTCAAAAATGCGCCTACTTTTTTGGGGTGTTATTACAGCTTAGACAACATATACTTACATGTTTATGACTTTTAGCTGTGTTTTACGTATATTCAAAGGGTTTTCTGTAAAATGACACCAACATTTTGAACTTAGACCACTGTATGTGTGTATGGGAAGCTTTTCAATTTGGGTAGGCCAGATCCAGGCGGAAATCCCAAAAAACGGTCTTGGAGTTTAAGTAGATAAACAGTATCTGCAAAGTTACAGCGCTGAAAGTTCAATGCAAACGGAGATATTGTCTTTTTAAAGTTACGGCAGTTTATTGCCTACAAAAATGGCCGGTTTGGACTACAACGAGCTTCTTCCTGGGTTTGTGACATCATAAACCCTGGCTAGTCTCCGCAGATGACGTTTCCGGCACTTCAGCCAATAAAAATACAGGAAACTACATTTGGCCATCTAACCAATCTAAGACCATTGCGTTTTTTAGGAGGGATGGGCTTCATAGAAGCAGGAAGCAAACGAGCCGTTCAAAGGACAGTGGAGACTAGGGCTGTCAACGAATATTCTTAATTCGAATATATATTCGAATAGTTTTAAAAAAATGAATTTCGAAGGTGAAAATTAATATTTGAAAAAAAAAAAGGCGGAAAAAAATCCCCGCTGCGGTAGTCGAGACGTGGCTGTCTGCTTTGCGAGTGAGTGCGCGCATGGGGGTTCATGGACAGGTCACAGCAGGAGTCGCACTGTCACTGCTGAAAGTGGACGCGTCTGGCAGGGAAAATGGCAGAAAGTGCAGAGCCCAACTCAACGGCAGCAGAGAAAGAGATTTTAACTCCATAATCTAAAAAGCCATGTCTGGAAGTACGTTGGTTTTTGGTCGGTAGGGGTAAAATTGTTGAGCCACGAGATGGTTATATGCAAGCTATGTAAGATACAGTTAGCATACCATGCCTCATTTTATTTAACGTTAAACAGAAACATTACTAAAATGTAGAGACTGTACTGACTGAAGAGATATTGCATGAATAAAGGTAAATAATCACACCAGTGAAAGCAGTGCATTTATCCATGTCAGTGAAAAGTTCCATGTTTACCACAGCACAGCTCGCTCGGAGCGCTCAGTATGCTGTAAAACTTCAATTAATATTAATAATATTTGTTTTAATCACTGAATGAAGCCTGATATATTTGGGACAAGAGTCGCGAGTCTCGCGACCTTAAATTGCTTGCACAAAACTCTTGATCAGCACAGTTTGTTCGTTTAAACCGTTATCCGCAGAGAAAGAGAGAGAGGTCTGTGCTCTGCGGTCTTGGCCATTAGTTAATTTATATATAATAATAATAATATAATTTATAATAACAATCTACTTGTTTTTGTGTAATACGTTGTCAAATATGTATAAACTTAAATAGACTACCTATACAAGTAGTTAATGTCTCTTTGTATTCATTTGTCCTGTTATTGACGTAATGCGCGCCCAGATGTTCGAATATTCGTTTGTTTTAGAGGGAATATTCAAACGTCATTTTTGAGCAATTCTGACAGCCCTAGTGGAGACAGCGGTGTGGAATAGATTCAAATATAAGAAAAATATGGCGTAAAAAAAAGTATAAACACGCCCCATAAACACAACCAAGCCTAGAAAAAAACACGGAATCACAGCTTTAATAATTTTCAAGTGTTTGTCTATGCAGCTTCAGGGATTGATTTGGTAGCATCTGGACTTGTTTGTCCATTTATTGACGCCGTCTTGACACTCGTTTAAAACGAAACACGTTGCCAATGCGTACAACACTCGCTGCGGGAATTGCCACCCTGAGGGAGTTAATTGCAATTACTGTGTGAATTGGGGTAAAACAGCAGAGGATATTAGAACAGAAAAGCCTCACACAGACCCATTAGCACAGAAACAACCATGAGGATTGATCACAGGTCATATGACTACAGGCTCTTCAGAAACACATTCTGTCCAGCCCACAGCGGTAGCGGCTACTTGTAACAGGCTTTTAGTTGTGGGATTGCTCTAAGCATGTTAACAGGGTACAAACCCATGTTCCCTTTGAATTTAATGGTTTTTGATTGTATCATAAATATCAGTGGCTGTGAGGGATCACAAATGAAACTGGAGGTTAGAAATTAGTGTCATGTTGACCGAGCAGATGCTTGTAGAATGGAGATTAAGTTGTTTTGAGGAAAAAAGGTTGAAAATTACGAACTTGTTTGTTTAAAATAAACAGAGATAATGATTCTCCCTCGATTCTGAATAGACAAATAAACAAAACATAATTTACTTGAGGTTCTGATTAAATGTTAATTGTTGCAGTCTATAATATATATATATATATAATATATATATATATATATATATATATATATATATATATATATATATATATAATATATATATGGTAACACTTTAGTATGAGGAACACACATTCACTATTAACTACGACTTTTGCCTCAATAATCTCCTAATTTACTGCTTATTAATAGTTAGTAAGGTAGTTTTTGTAGCATTTAAATTTAGGTATTGGTTCGGATTAAGGGATGTAGAATAAGGTCATGAACAATAAGTCATTAATATGTGCTTTATAAGTGCTAATAAACAGCCAATATCCTAGTAATATGCATGCTAAACTAGTTAATACTTAATAACTGAACCATAAAATAAAGTGTTACTACATAAGGCCTTTATTAACCCATCATATATATTATAATGGATGTATGCACTTTTCTGAGCTTCAAACTCATGAGACCCGTTCCCTGCCGTTATAAAGCTTTGAAACATCAGGATATTTATTATAACTATAAGAAAGTCATATACACCTAGTCTTGAGGGTGAGTTAATCATGGGCTAATATTCATTTTAAACTAATCTGTGATACTGTGTGGTTGAAAGGACTGTTTGTAAAGCCGTTTCATGCCTATATACATGACAGCAGCTCTCTCTGGCTCGGCGCCAACGCAGATTTGAATGCACGCCTGTGATGGTACTTGTGAAAGCTTTGAACGCCGTCATTTATGAGGAATAAGATCGCAAGGGTGTTTAAATCGAGCTCAGGCTTTTAACGGTTAATCGTGCAGCTCTGGTAGTGTATATCCACTTTTAGGAAATGCCTAGATTTGCTGGAATCAGTGTGACAGCCTTTTAAAAGACCATTTTGTGGAAACAACTATGTTTGGCACTAAAACGAGTCCCCTAAAAACCACACATAGCTTGATACCCAAGTAACAGCACATCTGTTGTGAAACATGCTGTTGCTACAAGTTCTTGATGCATTTCACCTGGAGTATCTAGCCCTGTCCATTGCAAGATTGCAGTCGTATGTGAAGAAGTGAAACCCTCGTCATCACTTAAATTCTACCTCCCATTAGTAGCTGTGATAGTAATTGCTTTGAGCATAATTTACCAGCACTCAGTGTGTATTAAATGGGCACAAAGTGCTAACAGTTGCGTTTTAAAATCTGAAAGGAACATCGGTAGCACTTTAATATGGGGAACACACATTCACTATTAACTACGACTTTTGCCTCAATAATCTCCTAATTTACTGCTTATTAATAGTTAGTAAGGTAGTTTTTGTAGTATTTAAGTTTAGGTATTGGGTCGGATTAAGGGATGCAGAATAAGGCATTATGTGCTTTATAAGTGTTAATAAACGGCCAATATCCTAGTAATATGCATGCTAATAAGCAACTAGTTAATAGTTAATAACTGAACCTTAAAATAAAGTGTTACCGGAACATCTTTTGGAGTGAAATGTATTAGCGTGACACTTTTGGTACGCCACTGTAAAATGCCCACTGTGTAACCTCTTTCTTTAACTTTTTATTCTCTTAAATCTCAAAGGACATTTTCAGATACGTTTAAATAATTTACTTTCCGTGAAGCACAATCTGTGCGTTATTCACTTTTAATGAGATTTCAGTGGCACATGAAGGATGCTTGCAATTTTCCGCCGTGCTTAACGCCCATCAGTGGTTATAGCAGTGTATGTTTAAATCAAGAGCAAAATCCATAACTACTTCTCCATTTCACCAAACGCTGGAGCATTGGCTCTGTTTGACTTTCTGTCATCTGTCACTTAGTTTGTCACGTTTGGTAGGTGTGGGCAAAATAACGAGGTCTGCCCTTGTGTGACGTCCATGTCGGCTTGTTCTATTTACAGATAAATCCAAGGACAAATCTCAGGCGGCTCAGAAAACCGCCAGCAAAAACAGCACCGCAGCCAATAAAGTGAGCAGCAGCAACGGAAGCAGCACGCCAAACAGGTACTGCACCCAAGACCCGATCCGGATGATGTACTGCTCTCATCTCTTATATAATGTCATTAAAAGTTAAAGCCCTGGGGTGAGAAAGTTTAGCAGGGGCTTATTATTTCAAACTACTCGCCAAATAAATCAATCCTTTATCAAAGTCTACCTTCCTTATGAACTGTGTAATCAAATTGAACAGTGTTCCAGGCAAGAATCCTCTTACAATTCTATTAAACTGAGCAATTGCAGAAAGAAATGTCTTGAAAGGAACCATCTCTGAAAGGCATGGCTGTTACAACGCACAATTGCACGATGGCCCATCAAATTGGCTGTGTAAAACATCATTTCGATAGAAATACTTCAATGGGAGTCGCTGGGAGACCGGGGGAGAAAGGTCCCATTAATTTCCATTCCGCAATTGTGTGAATGGAATGAGATTGTAATGGATTTCTGAGTGTTTTAACATGGTTTGGTGGGGTCAGGGAAGGTGGCGCAGTCGGGAATATGTAATTCACCTGAGATGAGAGGACCGACAGCGCACGATGTGCTCTGTTTACATGATGAATGACAGTCAGGAGAATTCAAGAGCTCAGAGGCTTTGAGAAAACAAACAGCGTAATATTAGCACTTTTTTGTTGCATAGGTCAAGTTAGATTTCAAACATTTAGTTTACACTTTTTTCCCTTTTCATCTTATTTTTCCATGTGTGCAGTTGGCTAGTTTCATTTTGGCTAGATATATTTGCGTATCCACAAATGGGGTACAAAATAGGCCTTAAATTCTAGGAAGTCAAAATTATCTAAGCTTTTCACCAAATGGGCAGTGAAATTAAGTGGTTGATTTTAAAGAAATACTGCTACACTGCAAAATATGCTCTTCTTACTTAGTATTTTTCTCTAGTTTCTAGTAAAAATTCTTACATTAAGGAACATTTACTAGACAAATAAAAAGTATTGTCTTGTTTTGGGAAAAATAACTCAAAACTAAGAGAGTAAATCATGTTGTTTTAAGATTATTTTGCTTACCCCACTGACAGATTATTTTGCTTAGTTTAAGCAATAACTCTTAATTTTGAGCTTTTTTCCCAGAACAAGGCAATCATTTTTGTTTTTCTAGTAAATACTTCTTGTTTTCAAGAATTTTTAGACATTTGGACTAGAAACAAGACAAAAATACTAAGTAAGAAAAGCCTTTTTTTGCAGTGTAGTCACAACTAGGGATGGCGAAAACTAAACATTTTCTTGACCAACCACCGAGCCTCATTAGCCGGTTGAAACCGGTTAACCAATTAGTTTAAAATATGCTGCGCTTTTTGAAATAACAGCCGCGAGCCGCGCCTGCAATTTCGAAACTGTCGCATCTCTCTATGATCGCTCTGCCTCCCGCTCTCACACACACACACACACTGTCCCGCCGCCGACACCTCCCTTCCACTCTACCTTGTAAATAGCCTACAGTGCGAAACATGAGTCCCGCAAACGCGCCGCTGAGGAGCTTGTTTGTAATTGGAGGACAAATGGCTCCTTAGTTTCGAAATGGTTTGGGCACAAGGTGATCGTGTTGAAAATAAAGGCGTTTGTCTAGCGTTAGACGCTCATTTGAAATGTTTCCGCGGCTTATTTAAGAAAATGACAGCTCCGAAGAGACGCCGCTTTAGTTCGAGGTAGTGCTAACAATAATAAAGAAAGATGATGATCAACACCTTCTGTGTTACCACTGAAATGTAGATGTAATATATTTCCAAATGTAAGCCCATCTTAAGCAGAATGACCCTTCATACTGTCGTCTGCCCCGGCTCTAACCTCGAGTGTTTTAGCCGGTTTACTTTTTGCAAACCTTGTGAGCGCGCAAACCCAAACGCTGTGACCTCGCGCCATGTTTTTATTGGTTTATTAAGGACAAACAGGCGAGTTATGAAAAATTGAGTGTGAGGGATTTGTTCACTTCACACAAAAAGATTTTGTAATGAGACGGCTAACTATAGCAGCGTTTAGTCCACTGTCTATAATAGCCTAATTTAGAGATCTTTTTTTTTTTAGCCGACAACCGACAACTTTGATCGGTTAACGTTGATACGGTCAACCATCGGTCATCGGTTAACATCCCTAGTCACAACCTCGAGAGCTCAAACTGAGTGACTTAAGCTCATGTAATATTGCATGTGTAAATTTTCAATATTCGTGACATTGGACCTTAAATTATTGGAAATCAAAATAATCTGTGCTTATGTGATTCCTTAACGATGTATAAGCATTTTGTGAATGATGGCCATCGAATCCAGTAATGGTTTCAAAGTTTAGAAACTAATAAAATATTTCAGTATACTTGAGTTAATCCCCCATCTCTCCACAGCACTAAAGGGAGCAAAGAGAAGGAAGATAAAGAGAAGACCACTAAGGAGAAAAAGGATAAGAAAGAAAAGAACCCAGGAAGCACTCCAGAGCCCAAGGCAGGAGGGAAGGACAAACAGAAGGAGGAAAGATCCAAGGAGGAGAAGCCCATTGACGGCAAGGAGAAGACGCCCAAGGCTGAGAAGGATAAGAGGAAGGATGAGAAGAAGGAAGAGAAGAGCAAAATCGATGGAAAATCTGGTGAAAAAGAGTGGCCGAAGGAGCGCGACGTGTCCAACGACAGCAAGACAAAGGAAAGCAGCAAGCTGGAGAAGAGCGCTGGGGCCGGAAGCCTGAAGTCCCTCGTGCCCAGATCCGACGGAGTCGAGTCTGAACGGGGTAAGACAGCCATAGTTACACCTCTGTCACTCTGTTTGGATGTTATTTTAGTGCTTATGATAAAAATTTAAAGTTTAGAGCAAAAAACGTTTGTTTTTAGTTCACTCTAGTGTCTTTTCCAACTGTTAGTGGATGATATATTTGCCCTTAGCAAAAAAAAGTATGTGAACCCCTTGAAGAATATGCCCTGCAAAAAAAATGCATTTCTTACTTAGTATTTTTTTGTCTTGTTTCTAGTCAAAATATCTAAAAACTCTTACATTAAGGAACATTTACTAGACATGTAAGAATTGTCTTGTTTTAAGGGAAAAATAAACTCAAAATTAAGAAAGGAATTGTCAAAAAAAGACAATTACTTTTGCTTGTCTAGTAAATACTTCTTGTGTCAAGAATTTTTAGATGTTTGGACTAGAAACAAGACAAAAATACTAAGTAAGAAAAGCATTTTTTGCATGTGGATAATGTTAAAGTAGAGATCATACAAAATGCATGTTGTTGTTTTTTAAGTTTTTATTTAGTGCTCTCCTGAATTAGATATTTTACATAAAAACAAAATAGCTGAAATTATCAAAATGGACCCTTGATTCTTAATACCGTGTCATTCCCTGATGATCCACGGCTGTTTTAGTTTTTTGAGATGGTTGTTCTTGAGTGTCTTGTTTGTCCTGAGCAGTGAAACTTCTGCAAACGCTTCAGTTTTCCAGCATCTTTTGCATGTTTGAACCCTTTCCAGCAGTGACTGTGATTTTGAGATCTGAGGACGATTGAGGGACTCAAACAACGAATACAAAAGCTTTAAACATTCACTGAAGCTCCAGAAGGAAACGCATCGCGGGCTGAAAACTTTTGAACAGGATGGTGTCCACATTTTTTGTATTTCATTTAAAAAAAAAAAAAATGTTTCATTTAGTCCTGCCCTTCGGAAGCAAAAGATTATACTTACATGTTTCCCGGAAGACACATTAAGTACAATTTACCTGGATCTTCAAATTCAATACGTTTTCACCCCCAGCTCTTAATGCATCGTGTTTTCTTCTGGAGCATCAGTGAATGATTGAAGCTTTTGTAATCGCTGTTTTTGAGTCCCTCAATCGTCCTCAGTGTGAAAAGATGGATCTTAAAATCATACAGTCACTGCTGGAGAGGGTTCAAATATGTGAAAGATGCTGGAAAACTGAAGAGTTTGAGGAAAAGAAAGAGACTCCAGAACAACTATCACCGCATACACGCACAGTTTTTGTTGTCTTGTGGACTATATGTATACATATTTTATGTAAATTATCTTAATCAGGGCAGTACACTGCAAAAAAAAAGCTTTTCTTACTTAGTATTTTTGTCCGGTTTTAATAATTCTTACATTAAAAAGCATTTACTAGACAAGCAAAAGTTTTGTTTTGTATTGGGGGAAATAACTCAAAATTAAGTGAGATTTGGCTTAAAATAAGCAAAATAATCTGCCAATGAGTTAAGCAAAATCGTAATTTTAAAATCTTAAACTGATAACAAGATTTCGCTTACACCATTTGCAGATTAATTTGCTTATTTTAAGCAAAAGCTCACTTAATTTTGAGTTATTTCCCCCAAAACAAAACAAACTTTTGCTTGTCAACTAAATTCTTCTTAATTTAATAATTTTTAGAAATACTAAGTAAGAAAAGCATTTTTTGCAGTGTACTAATAATAAAATAGCATGCATTTTGTATGATTTCATTAAAATGATTCGCGAGTTCTTCAAGGGGTTCACATGCTTTTTCTTGCCACTGTATATAAAGCAAAAACACGTTTCTAGAAACTGAACCTTGAATTTCGTCTCTCAGCAGAGCAAAAAAGACGAAAGCTTGACACTCACTCGTCACCGTCGCACTCCTCTGCAGTTAAGGTTAGTATGGCCTGAGGAGAGCTGTGCACTTCTTTCCACTTGTCCCTGTCGGAGATCACGTGTTTTCCAAACCTTCCTCGTCCCTCCGTGTCGCCCATTGGAGTTTGAGAGAAGGCTTCTGGAGCCCAGCCGTTGTAGGAGAGCAGTGGGGGGGGATTTTGCATCCTATGGACTAATTTTTTGGGAAAATATTTTTCAATAAATGTCAAATTTTTTATGATAAAATTCCAAGGACTTGCCAAAATCTTAAATTCTAGCACATGCTTCAGTTTTTGCTCACTTTTACATGCTAAGAGAATCTACCCAAGTGCCTCACACAAGTTGTTCTTTTTCGTATACCGCACTTTTTTTTTTTTTTTTGTGTAAGATTGTAAATATAAATATTTATTTTTGTAAATCACCCTCCCCCTTTTTGAGAATCGTTGCATATTACTTGCTGAGAAAGCAAAAAGTAAGAAAGATAAATACAAATCAGTCTTTTTTTTTAAAACTAAACATGGAGACGAGAGATTGTTTCCGCTGGAAGAAATCCCGACGGCCTTCACGTCTGCGACTCCTGAAGGAGCTGGAATATTTTCCTAATTTTGCTGCTTCACAGATCCAGGATCTCCAACAAGAATATGCTCATCTTCACCGCAACTGCTTGATTTTTTTGGTCCATCCTGGTTTTTTCCCCGCTCCCGATTCGCGCTCTGCCATGGAAGAGTTTTCTACAAGAGTTGCGCAGACATCCTTGTGACCAGCGGGCGGCTTCTTCAGCATCCAGAGAATGGCGCGTCACCAGCAACTACTACATAAAGAAAAGAAAACCAGGAAAAAAAAGTGTGGGCATGGCCTTCCCAGAGGGATCTGTCTGTCCGTGACCAGGAATCTTGTTGCAATTTTCAATGAGCGAGGCCTCATACCAAAGTGTACATTACCTCCTTCTATTCCCTTTATTTATGAATCCTAGATGAGTTTAGCTTGTTTTATCATCTTCATGAACTCCCATAGTTAGTTTTCAGAATGTATGCTCTATATATTATACCAAAGATACGAGTTAATGCTCAGTTGATGCTCAGTGCAGTGACGTTCTCCAAACACACACATGTAGGTTGAGAGAGAGCCCAGTGCAGACTAACGTTAGGCTCCCATAGTCCAATCTCTTCATCTCTAACCATGTGAAAGTTCTAGTCTTTGAAGGTCTTTTTGGGGATGTGTTGAGTGACGGCCAGCCTCCCCCACCCTTTCTGCTGCTGTGTGACATCCTCTCCAGCTCATCTGTCATCTCCATTCATTCCTACAGGACAATCTCAACGACCTCAAGGACTCTGCTTCAAAGGTTTGGACCTTTTTTAACCCTTAACTCTCAATGAAATCTAGTAAACTGACTACCCACACTCAAACAATCATTATAAATGCATCTTATGTCCAATATTGGCATCTAGGTATGCGGTATTCGCTGAAAACTTATGGTTAGGTAAGCAATATTTGTCACAAAAGCTCCCTAAAATGGCCAAATATGCAGTGTATTTAGACAACATTAGTGCACAAATAGGTAGGTTGCATTTCTTTGAAAACTTCAAACACTTTTTGGTGCCCTAATAAGACCCTATGATTTCTGTTATGCATTATTAATTATAATTATATACTTATAAAGGTGGAATTTACTGTATAATGTGGATGGAATTTGGCAAAATTTTATGAATAAATCAAAAGTAGGGATATACACTTAATCAAATCATGATTTGGGTTAGTGTCTATAAATATGAATGCGGTAAGAGACTAATAAAATCTCTGTGCGAATGAGCGGCTCAGATGCACACACACACTCAAAGGTCTTCATGAAAACCTGTCAAACTAATTGTTTGTTTTGAAGAAATGACGATAGAAATTTATTTTTATTAGAGGTGTGATGATACACTTGGCCCACAAGAGGAGATTATACATGATATTGGCTCCAAAATTGTATTTTGTTATTTGTATATCCCCTTTCACACTGCACGTCAGACCCGCAATATTCCCGGAGCATTGCCGGGTCGCCTTCTGTGTGAAAGCAACCATGTCCCGGAATTGATTACCGAATTTGACCCGGGTCGGGGACCTAGTAACATTGCGGGATTCGACCCGGGACGAGCGCTGTGTGAACAAAAGCCGAAACTAATGCCGCAACGTGTACGTAGTTATCGTGCGACTCCTAGAGCTTGTTTTTTCAGTAATACAACCCTGCAGTGCCAGAAGAGCTCGTCGGTGTTTTAGACGCAGAGAGTGTTTGTATACAAAAGAAACTAAAATTAAAAAAGCAGAAATGAGCGCAAACTGGACACAAGTCGAGACCACGGAGCTCCTTACTATCCGCGCTGAAGCTGAGATCGCTCGCCGTTATACGTCACATCAGGATGTCACGTGTCAACTCGACCCGGGACCGTTACGGGTTGTGTGTGAGCGCACATATTACGGTATTTCGCTGGCAGTGTGAATGGACCAAATCTAGCGGCCCGGGAACAAATGCCGGGTCGCATTATCCGTGTATTTGCCGGAATCGCAGTGTGAAAGGGGCTTAAGATTGTTGCCATTTCATGTAATAAAATATTTCATCGTTAAACTATAATGTAGAGGGTTAATTAAAGGGATGGTTCATCCAAAAATAAAATTTCTGTCATTAATTCCTGGCCCTCATGTCGTACCAAACCCATAAGACCTTCGTTCATCTTCTGAACTCAAATTAAGATATTTTTGATGAAATCCAAGAGCTCCAACGCCTCCATAGACAGACATATATAATTAACACTTTAAAGGTCCAGAACGTTAGTAAAGACATGGTTAAAATAGTCCATGTGACTGCAGTGGCTCAACCTTAATGTTATAAAGCCACTGGAATACTTTGTGTGCAAAATACAAACAAAATAATGACTTTATTCAACAATTTTTTCTAAACAATTTCTTCCATCTCATCAGTCTCCTACCCGGTTTACGCGCATGCATTGTTGTGGTCATGTGATCTGCTTCGGCCAATGGTAAGCCAGCAGTCTAGCGTAACTCACTATATATACTACTTCAACAGACTGACAAAGACATTAAGAAGTTATTGAATTAAGTTATTTTTATTAGTTTTTTGTGCACAAAAAGTATTCTTATCGCTTCATAAAATTAAGGTTGAACCACTGAAATCACATGGACTATTTTAACCATGTCCTTACTGCCTTTCTGGACCTTGGAGGTTCAGAGAGCTTAATTTGTGTTCTCAAGATGAACGAAGGTCTTACCGGTTTGGAAAGACATGAGGGTGAGGAATTAAAGGGTTACTTTAGCGATTTAGCATATGGCTTTGTATCAATAGAAACCCGGGAGTACATTAGAATGATTTTTAATTGTAGTGTATCAATTGTATGAATTTTTAATCTGTTCTCGAACTGAACTGATTTTTATGAAAATGAACAAACGGTGTGAAAGTGATCCGGTGATCCAGTAGCGGTGGCTTTGGGAGTGGCCTCGTTGGGCAGCAAGGCAATGCATTCTGGGAGTTGCTGTCTTTCATCCCCATGAGCAAAAATAAATGTTTTCTTTTCTCAGTCTAGAAGGCACCAAATTCAAAAGTAAATCACATTTCTACTACATTAATTTTTAAATACAAACCTTAAAGCAGCACTAGGTAACTTTTCAACCTTCATAATATATTTTCAAGACTCTTGTGATGATCCATCGACTTACAATAGGGTGAATGACACGTCTGCCATAGCCTGAAGGGGTCTGTATCGTTTTTATTCGTACTTTTAAACTTTGGGTTACGGGTAGTAACCCGAGAACAAAAAGAACTACAAAATTCGACTGCTTTACGGCATATACGTCACTTCCACCAACACACACACTTTCTTACATTCGGACGTGTGAGCCCAACTTTGTTCGTCGGATAATATAGTCATGTCCGAAGCAGCACAGACAACTAAGATAGAAAAGGTTTTGTTGGAGGAAAGCAATAAGAGGAAACGAACAAATGATGGGATTAAAGGCAGGATGAGGATCAACATGTGACCAGCGTTTGCTCGTCGGCGTGAGCTGAAGGAGGCGTGCCCGACCGATGCTGTCCTGCTGGTTATGGTGATTACTGACCACTCAAACATTGAACTGAAGTATCATATAGATTCTGGAAAACGGTAACCAATAGACTACTGTAATGACGCTGGCTTGTAAACGTGAGCTTCGCGATTATTTGGCGTTTGAAAAAAATAAAACCCATGAAATTATATTCATATGACATGCTGAAACATATGCCACTGACTGTACCTGGGATGAAGACATTTCACACGCGCCGCCAGAAGAACACCTGCATGTGAACTCCTCCTGCAGTGTTCAGGGGAACTGTTAGTGCTGCACCAACCCGCGGGACGCTTTTATGAAGTTATTTGGCCCGCCCCGCACCACTGTATATATTTTTACAACCCGCCCCGCACCCGCGACCATTAAATAGACATACGGGGTCCACGGGTTATGAGACGACCCGCGCATCACTAGCTCAGGGCTATCAGGGCTGTCATGTCAACAAATGCACGCACGATGGCATCCCCTGTTGTAGGATGACAGAGCTTACGACCGTAGTTGAGGACATTATTTTTGCCCAACTGTAGGGGGACCCCGAGAGCAAAAGTTACCCAGTGCTGCTGTAATGCTAAATCACTGAAGTAACCCTTTAATGACAGAAATTACATTTATTTTGGGTGAAATATCCCTTTGAACCATTAGAATGGAATCCAGAAAAATTGCAATGGCAAACCCAGAATTTGATGAAAAATGAATCTGATTTCCAAAGCTAAGATGTTGTCTAAGTATACGTTGATGCCAGAAATGCCATCTAGGTAGGCAGCTGTTGCTTGGCCGTTCCAAACCCGCCTGTGATACCCGAAAATACGGTTTATGTAGGCTGCGTTCCTTCAGACGATCCAAAGGATGCCCAGAAATGTTGTGTGTGTGTGTAGGCAGCTCTCTAGCTTTTGAGGTACTCCCAATATTTCTCATGCCGGTGCGGAAACTTTCTTCACGGCTGTAGATTATAGCACATTTTGCGGCACATGCCAGGTGTGGAGTTTTTATAATGGTACATTGGTCTCTTAAAAAGTCCCTTTTCCCTTCAAAAGATGGCAGAATATCCCTGAAACATGCGTAGCGCGCCTGTGCCGCACATCCCTCTGCTCCTCTGCCAGGACGTTTTATATTCTGCTAATGTAATTTCAGCCCAACAATATCCTCCATTCTTCCCGTGGCTACGCTCTCCTGGGCTCCTCTCACAGTCCTCGGAGTCTGATTGGACTTCTATTCCGCCACTCGAGTCTCTTTTGAGCAGCTCCTGTCAACTGGCGGCGAGATAAGTGTTTTTGCAGTTTGGTCACTGAAGAAAATATGCTGATGGCACCACCTGAAAAAGCAATACAGCTGAATTTTGAGCAGCCTGTTATTTTAATCTATCCTTCTCGCTCGCTCTCTGAAGGCCTGCTGTCAAAGTATTCCTCCACATTAACTGCAGTATCATCCGGATATTAAGAGAAGTGTCCTTATAGGACTTTAGTTGCGTGATCTGTTGTTTTCCTCAAGCAGCAGGGTTTATCTTGCAGAAGTCAGTTGTTTCTCGGAGGATATTTTGTCAGCGTCGTGTACGTTCTTGTGATTCAGTTGTCAGTTCAGATTCTGCTGTTGAAGTGCTTTCATACATGTGATTAATTCTGCTGTCGATCTCTCTCAGGGTGTTTGCGTTATTAATCTGTTGTTGAAACACTCACCAGATTCCCTGACATACCCGTTTGGAACGGAGGTATGTTATGATGATGATGATGGGAATGCAAGTGTCTTTAACGTTGGGAAGAGCGTGAAGGGTTGTCACCAAAAATGCCAGCAGGATTTTACCTTTCTTCAGTCCCACAGAAAGAACTACTGCTTTTCAACACTATACTTGATGTTTTATTGTGTAATTATGTAGTTCATGAATCAGTCAGTCAATTAAAGACCCCCAAAAACGAACAAATTATAAGCAACAGAATAAATAAACCAGAACCAAAAAACATTATGTAAATGTTGCAGGATTTTTGTCAGGACTTCAACAGTGGTTTCAAGATAAGTAACCTTTGAGAAATTAAAAATACTTTATTTTTTTATTATTTTTTATAGCTTATATATATATATATATATATATATATATATATATATATATATATACACATACACACATACACATACATATAATAATAATAATACGTTTTATTTATATAGCGCCTTTCCAGAGCTCAAGGACACTTTACAATAAACAAACAACAATAAAGCCAATTGAAAAACAGAGTAGACAGAACAACAGTAGGCAATTGAGAGTGCAAGTACAATAATTGAGAAATCGGAGTGAAAAAATAAAAAAAAATAAAAAAATTCTAAGACCTATAACATTCAGAAAAGAGGTGTGTTTTGAGCATGGATTTGAATTCAGAGATAGTGGCAACAAAACGGAGTGATCGGGGTAGAGGGTTCCACAATTTGGGTGCTATTACACTGAATGATCTGCCCCCCATTGAAGCAAGGCGATGCCGAGGGACAACGAGAAAGTTGGAATCAGCAGATCGTAGAGAGCGAGTAGGGTTGAAGGGGAGAAGCAAGTTACAGAGGTAAGGGGGAGCAAGGCCGTGCAGAGACTTAAAAGTGAGAAGAAGAATTTTGAATTTAATACGGTAAGACACAGGAAGCCAGTGAAGGTCATGCAGAATTGGGGAAATGAGCAGAACGTTTGGTGTGTGGGTGAGTAGTCTGGCAGCAGAGTTCTGAATATATTGTAATTTGGAAATGGAGCTAGCTGGTAGGCCAATGAAAAGTGCATTGCAGTAATCAAGACGTGATGTGACCAAGCCTGCAGTCTCCCTCTCATTTACTGAAGCTTTCGTGCCTCGATCGCCTCCCGGTGACCGGTCCCAGTATAGCCGCCCCTCAGTGATTTCTAATGGAAGCGAGGCAAACTAAACAATAAAATTACACTTCAAAATGTTTTCCCCAAAGTTAGTTTATGTCACTGAAGGCAGTTATCATCACGATGATTTCATTTCAGGTGTTCGTTTTAAAAATAAGTTTACTTTGAGTTAGTTATTTGATGCTATAAAAACGGGGGGTGTGACGTCATGATTGACAAGATTGATGAGACTGACGGCTTCTCTGAGTGAAGTTGTCACTGAGGCACTAACGGACTTTTTTCGAAATTTTTGGGAGCAGATTAGAGCTTTAGCTTTAATTCCTACATTTCCATAACTGTTTATTTCACACCAACATAATTAATTGTTCTGCATCTGCGAGAGAGTGGGCGGGCTTTTGATATCGCAGCTGTACTTCCTGCTCTACTTCCTGCGCTCTACTGCGCAACTCCGGTCCCGAAATCGCTACTGTGCAGACTCGGTCCCAAGATGTCCGCACCGTGCAAGGCCGTCTGAAAGCTTCAAATCTGCCAAGCGGAAACGGATGATGTCGAGTCGTCCATATTTTTTTACGGTCTATGGATGTGACAAACGCATGGATGAGTGTTTCAGCATCAGAGATACTGATAAAGGGACAGAGCTGAGCGATGCGACGTAAATGAAAGAATGCTAATTTAGTGACGGAATTAATGTGAGAGTGGAAAGATAAAGAAGAATCAAAAATTACACCAAGATTTTTATTTATCCATTAGAATTTATTATTGATTATTTATTTATTATTGATTTTTTTTATAAATGCATTTATTTGATCAAAAATACAGATTTTTTTTTTAAATTGTGATATATTAAAATTTAAAATAATTGGTTTTCAGTTTATTATACTTTAAATTATCATTTATTTCTGTGATGCAAAGCTGAATTTTTAGTATTCCTCCAGTCTTCAGTGATTGTGATCATTCTCATATGAGGATTCATTTTCAAAGTTGGAAACAGTTCTGCTGCTAAATATTTTTTCATAACCTCTGATACTTTTTTATAATATTTTGATGAATAAAAAGGAAAAAAGTAAATAAAATAAAAAGCAAATTTAAATCTTTTGTAACAACAATATAAACTACTGGTCAGTCTTTTTTTTCTTTTTCTTTTTTTAAAATAAATCAATTGTTTTATTCAGCAAGGATGTGTTAAATTGATACAAATTGACAGTAAAGGAATTTTATATTGTTTGAAAATGTTTCTATTTTGAATAAATGCAGTTCTTTTGAACCTTTTATTCATCAAATATATACGGCAGCAGAACTGTTTCCAATACTCATAATAAATCCTCATATGAGAATGATTTCTGAAGGATCATGATCACTGAAGACTGGAGGAATGATCCTGAAAATTCAGCTTTACATCACAGAAATAAATGATCATTTAAAGTATAATAAATTGAAAACCAATTATTTTAAATTGTAATATCATAATATATATATTTTTTTTTCTGTATTTTTGATCAAATAAATGCAGGCTTGACGAGCAGAAGAAACCTCTTTCGAAAACATTACAAATAGTAATGTGTCCAAACGTTTGGCCTGTACTGTACATGCATACCATGGCTCGACATTAACGCTCGTCCGGGACAAGTGGATTTTTTGAAGGGGTAAGTAAAAGAGACTTGCCCGACCGGACGAGAGCCTGACTAAAATGCCAATAACAAAACAAATATTAGGGAATCACAAAAAGGTAAGAATGATTCTGCATTAATTTAGTGTAAGTGGCAATTGATAGTGGATAATATAAATATATATAGTATATAATGAACTAACGGTAATAAGGTTCACGCTCACATAGCCTTTCGAGGAGAAATCGAAACACTTGAGTGCCGCTCATACAGAGAAACTCAGTAACATACTGCTGTAAAAATTCACACTGATTGAGTTTTTATTTTTATAACATGATACAGTTAAACAACATCAAACAAGCAAGTGTGTTTTCCTGAATACCATCATGATTTAAAATGTAACACTGATTTCATAAACATATAATTAACATCAAGTCACTTACATTTTAGATGCAATATCGACTGTTTTTGTTCTATTTTAGCATCGAAAATAGTTTCAAACTAAGATCACGGCAGAACAATCATTCATCGCACAGCAACAGTGTGTTACTGAACGATTCAGTGATTCAAATGATTTTGGCTGAATCAAAGATTCAATGACCTGTTCATAAATGACTCGTTCTTGAATGAATCTCCATTTCACTGAATCGACTCAATGACTCGCTCATTAAGAAGGTCACCTGCGCCACCTACTGGTGGTTTAGTTTCATGTTTAAACATTCTTTCCAACTTGTATTATTTGTATATTCAAAACATTTATTATTGGATTTGTTTGGTAACAGCTCTATATTATCGTATTCTAGTTTCATTTATTGATCAAATTTAAGAATCTAAAATTAAAGCTGAAGCATAGCCTATATTTAATAAGATTAGGAGGTAAATGCCCTTTATAAAAGGTAAAAATATCACCAATATGCAGATTTAAAATGTCAAAGCTGATTGAACACTGGTGAGAATATTGCTTTAGAAGAAATTATATTTACAACGCACAAATAAAATAAAATAAATGACTTAAAAGGTTTAATGTCGAGCCCTGCATACAGTACTGGTCAAAAGTTAATGGATTTTTTTTTCCTTTTGTTTTGTTGCTGTATATAAGAAAATTACTCCTGGACATTTGTATTTATTTCAAGGTTTTTTAGGATTTAATAATTTGTTTCATAAAAATATTTAAAAAAAATTAAAAGTTTTAATAAAATGTTTTTGAAAGAAGTATCTAATGTTAATCAAGACCACATTTATTTGATCAATACAGAAAAAGCAGTAATATTTTGAATTTTAACAATTTAAAATAATGTTTTTCTGTTTTTAATGGTTGTTTGAAATGTAATGTATTTCTGTGATCAAAGCTGAATTTTCAGCTTCATTCCTCCAGTCTTCAGTGATCATGATCCTTCACACATCATTCGCATATGATTTGATTATTCAATGAATAAAAAGTTAAATAAGAACAGCATTTACAAAATATTTACAACATTCGAACAATATTCACTACCGTTTTATTTAGTTAAATTGATAGTAAAGATTTATGTTGTTAAAAAATATTTATTTTGCATAAATGCTGTTCTTTTTAACTTTATTCATCAATGAATCCTGAAAAAATATCGCAGGTTCATAAACAATATTTAGCAACAAATATTTCCAACATTGATCAAATCAGCATATGAGAATGATTTCTGAACGATCATGTGAATGAATTCAGCTTTGATTGCAGGAATAGATTATATTTTAAACTAAATTAAAATAGAAAACCATTCATTTAAATAGTAATATTTTACAATTTAAAGATTTCTGTATTTTTGATCAAATGCAGCCTTGGTGAGCAGAAGAGAGACTTCCAGAAACATTAAAACTAGTAATGTGTCCAATCTCTTCACGGGCACTGTATATATCTGGTCTGGTTTAGAGAGGCGGTTCAGCTGATTAATTGTGAAGATCTAACTCAATAAAATGCCTCTTTCATGAATCAGACTTCTTTGAAAGGTCTTCAGGGAGTCTGAGAGGGTTCAGTAAACTCGTACCGAACAGCTGACCAGATTTAACGTGAATGCTCTGGTCGTGTGAAGGACGATTGTTAACTGCTCCAGATTCTCCTCACCGCCTTCAGGAGATTCAGTTTGTGTCTCCCTCACACGTTTTCTTAACAACACGAGCCACATGCCACCAAATATAGTTATATATCAAAGCAAGAATCATATTATTTGTGCTTTCATGGACCTATACGACACTTCATATAAAGTACTTTTTATTATTTAATGTTCACTTTTTTTGGCAATGGTCGCTCTGATCATGAGTTATTTTATTGTGTATGCCTCAATTCCAGCTGGAACATGTATATGCTGCTAATAATGGGCTTTAACAGTTTGCTGTAGTTTCTTTTATAAAGCTCTTTTGAGACACGAGTTGCGCAGTGCTGGACGTGACGTGGGCAGTTTGGTTACTGTCTCGCACCTTTGCTAGCTTTTGTTGTTTTAAGGATAAAATTAGACTATATACTGTAGCCTACCTGAAAACACATCTTCATTAATTAGCACTGACACTCTTTACAACAGCTTTATTTTTAACCTCCACCTGTAAGCGAACCACAGATGAATCGTCTAGATTACATTTTTAGATGGTTATATCTTATAAAATGAAGTAAAGATTTTGACAACGGGCTAATCTAATGATTGGAACAAATATTTGTATAATTTATCCAATGATTATAAACAGCTCTCAATCGACTATGCAGTGTTTTGGCAGTTAAACAAAATACTTGAGTGCCTTTTAGAAGAGTACATGTGTAATGTGCTAATAGGATATTTTTTCAATCTTGGGTTGGGTATTGTCTTTTACCTCATGGTGTCTCTCTTGCTGTCACTTTGTATTCGTATTAAATGGACCACTTTTTTTCCAGATTATTTTAATATATTAATATTATCTTGGTGTTCACACTTGACATGTTTGGTTGGATTAAAACAAACCCTGGTGCGGTCCCTCTGTTCATTTGAATAAGTGTCAACGTTGTTATCCAAACTCTGGAGCGGTTCGACTGAAATATGAACGCAACACGGAGTAAAGACATGCTAAAGAACCAAAATCATAAAAATAGCATTGGTTTGGACGTTTGGTGAATTCAGTCTTGAAATAAATGCCATATAAGCCGCCCATTCAGGTTATAAATGTATCCCTATGCCTTTAGGTTCGGTATCTTTTAGGAGTGTAACGATACATTATTATATCGAGATTTTAAAACATGCGACAATATGTATCCTTGATGTAAATTATATAATTTGTTATATATTTTTAGTTAGTTTCATCCGAGGCTGTTGTCTGTTTATTAGCACTTATAAAGCACATATTAATGCCTTATTCTGCATGACCTTATTCTACATCCCTTAATCCAACCCAATACCTAAACTTAAATGCTACAAAAACTACCTTACTAACTATTAATAAGCAGTGGTGTTGTCAAAAATATCGATATTTCGATATTTATCGATACTGGAATATCTGAAGCGATACGATTCTTAGTTTTTACAGTATCGATACCAGCTGCGCTCTCCTCTCCGACCGACAGCGAGTTGACACACACATATTCTCACTCAGCCCGGTGAGCCGGTGATTAAACTTTCATTAAATAATATAAATATTTATCGGAGGTCCCGTGTGACGTCGCGGACGATGCCGTCGGGCTCTGAGGGTTAACCTCTGAGCGCGGCGAGCGCGCGTTCTGCTAGACTTTTTCCTCATGACAGTGTGTTAGTGTTAGTGTGTGATCGGTCTGAATTTCGCACGGGATTGCACATAAATTAATTCTACTAATCCCCGCAGATTTCGTGCTCACATCTGAAGCGCACACACACAGCCTACCGTAATAAAGCCGCCTCTGACATGATACAAGTGCAAACATTTGCTTCTTTTTCCAGCTTATTATTGGTCAAATACACTCAAAGAATAATCAGTGCACATCTGGAAGAGTATTAGTGTAAAAACAGTCGCAAACAGTTCAGGAAGAACGAGTAACAGGAGGATCCATGCGCCCGTTAGTCTTAAAGGGACCGCAGTCATTTGCTATTCAAACTACAAAAAGACAAACGATCAACTGCTCTTGACTGATCAACTTGTGTAACTTTAATAGTTTCATCTGTACGCTATTGAATTTTTACTAAGAACATTATCCAATGTTGTTTTAAATGTAATTACTATGCTTTTTTTTATTCAGTTTCTTATCTGAATGTTAGACCTACCTGAAAAAATAAAGCAGTCTATTTAATTTGTATCTTCTATTCTATTGCATTTATTTGTGCTATTGTTTGTAATCTGTTTATTTGTCCTTATTTTATTACTGTTTACTCGTCTTTATAAATTCAATTTACCACTCAAAATCAAGCTTTCTTGTGCTGTGTGTAAGCTATTGCAACACAATTACCCCATTGTAAAAAAATACATTGAGATAATTTTAATAGTAATTGATCAACTGATCAATAATTGTTCAACTCAAAATGATGCCCAACCCTAAGGAACATGCTGGCCACATGCATTTTTAGTAAAAAAATAACAATGAATAATAACAAGTTCTGTTGTCATATTAAGCATCTTATCTTTTTTTTTTTTTTTTTTTACGGTGGTATCGATTTAGTATCGATATATCGATATTTTAGTCTGGTATCGTATCGAAGTCATAATTTTGGTATCGTGACAACACTAATAAGCAGTAAATTAGGAGATTATTGAGGCAAAAGTCGTAATAAATGTGTTCCCCATACTAAAGTGTTACCAATATTTAAAATCTTTCGTTTAATATCTTTATTTTGGCTTAAAATACCATGATCAGTATCATGATTTGCATCGAATTGTGACATGAGTATATCGTTGCACCCTTAGTATCTTTAGGTTTGGTGTTAAAATGCCAAAAGGTGAATGCCAAGCGGACTAGGACTAAATATATATTTTTGGTAACACTTTATTTTAAGGTTAAGTTATTAAGTATTAACTAGTTGCTTATTTGCATTAGGGCTGTCATTTAAAAAAAAATCTAATTCGAACGGAAATTACATGTCAAGCAATGTATTCGAATATATTTGAATATCTACGACCTTATTTAAACAAATAAATAAAGAAAAACGGACGCATCGCGGTAACGGAGATTCAATCACAAATGCATTAACAGTCTGACAGTCACAAACAGGACTCCGGCCACAGCCTGTATGGAAAAATAAATTGTTAACTTAATGTTTGAAACAGCAGGTTATCAACTTAATCGATATGAAGTGCCACTATATGCAATCATCACCGCTTTCATTTTGTCTACCGCATCAGATGTCGATGCCGTCCTCTCCAGCAGCTGGAATTTATTTACAGATGCCATAGCAACTCTCAACGGCCACCAGGAATAATAGGGTTTTATAAAAGCTATTTATTTGTTGTAAAGTGTAATAGTCATCTAACAAAAAAATTAAATAAAATTCTAATGTCAGGCGCAGTTGAAGTAGTTCATTGTTTGCTTACATGTTAGGGATGGGACGAAATATCGTTTGACAAAATTTCGCGATACAAAACGTGACGAAACGCATCGAGGTCGAAAAAAATGGATCGCGAAATAAAGATAGATGGCACTGCTGCATGATTTGCGTAGTATAAAAATAATTTAGTGTATTATATGTGTGTGTGTGTGTGTGTGTGTGTATGGGGCAGACATAACAAAACGCAGCGCGCATTTTCTGTTTGATCTGAGGCATAGTTGGAAAAAGTGAGAGCAGTCAGACGCGATGCAACAGCAAACATTGAAAGGGAAAGAAAAGGGTTGACATTAGCATTAATATTCTAAACCAAAAATGCAGTTATTGCCTACATAAGCTACCATATTTTCTGTTTAACTTTTATAAGACTCCAGAAAGAAAAGTGTGTGTTTTCACTGAGCACATTCTCTGCAGTCTGAGCGCGATGCACTGCAGCTCACTCTCGCTCATGTCTGAGGTAAATCATTAACACCATCACCCCGCTTACAGAACACGTGTTTTATTGAGCTAAATACATTACAATCGGCTAAAACTAATGCACAGGTTACTTTCCTGAACAAGCTCGCTCCCGAGTCGTCCGTGTTCTTCACACTGTCCACGTGAATCACGGCCCAGTTCGGCGCGCACACTTAAAATACCGGCAGTTCAATTGGGAATGCGGATCTCTTAAAGGGGCCGCACTATATTCCTCCTCGTGTAATATGGACCTCCTCCAGGTATGGTGTGGTTCTGGTTTGCTCACTGGTACACTTTAACAATTTTTCATACGAACTTTTCCCTGTTCTGAATTAAACTGCCAGTGTAAAAACTCCCTTTATATTGTTAAAATGAGAGAAATCACTACTTACTCATTATTTTTAAGTTTAGGCTTAAGAGACATGAACAATTTCTTAGATAAACACATCTATGACCTTTGATATGTCTAGTCTTCATGCTATATTGATTATTATTGAATAAGTATGGTTTCACTAATAATAAATGTACATTTGCATAAAGCATGCATATTTGTCCATACCTATGTTGATTAGAATATTAAAAACTTAATTTAAACTTAATTTAAGATACATTTACAATTGCTAAAAAGGTGTGATTAAATTGCAAATAAAATCATGCAGTTAATCGCTATTCAATATTTTAATCGGTTGACATCCCTACAGTGCCCTCCACAATTATTGGCACCCCTGTTTAAGATGTGGTCGCGGACTTCTAAAAATTCTCCTTTTTTTTAAACAACAGAACCAAAATGCAAAAAAAGAGAAAAATCCTACCTTTTGTTTTAGTACATTACTTTGGTGGTAAAAAAAAAAAAAAAAAAAAAAAATCACAGATTTGGAAAGACTTTTTTTTTTTTGATATCGTATCGTGACGTATCGTATCGTAATCCTGGCATATCGAGGTGCATCGTATCGTGAGTTTAAGTGTATCGTCCCATCCCTATTACATGTGTAGGTTTAGGGACAGTTTCATTATGCCAACATTATCTTCATAACTTCTTACGAAATAAAAAGTTTATACCTCAGAAAAATGTACTTTCCTCTCTCGTCAACATGCTTGGTGCATGAGCTCGACGGGTGCTCTTCAGTGGGGAAAGCGCGTTATGTCCGTCATATAAGGACGTACACTCAATAGTAATCCGGTCAGGTCGTTTACATGGTGAAATGTTTCGTTTGATCGATTCATGAAAAGGTTTATCCCACCCATCTCAAAACGATTACAATTTCATTCAGTTGGGCATTTTTATTACAATTGAGGTGTTTTTATGGAGCATTTACATTCAGATTGGACTTTTAAACCGATTACAGTGCTCCATGTAAACGCACCCGACTGTAAAAAATTGGCACTTTAAAAACCGGATAGTTTATTTATAGTTTGATTACAGATATGTCACGTCATGTTCGAATGCATATTTGAAAATCAAATAAAAAGTGACAGCCCTAATTTGCATGCATATTACTAGGATATTGTCTGTTTATTAGCACTTATAAAGCACATATTAATGCCTTATTCTGCATGAGCTTATTACACATCCCTTAATCCGACCCAATACCTAAACTTAAATACTACAAAAACTACCTTACTAACTTAATAAGCAGTAAATTAGGAGTTTATTGAGGCAAAAGTCGTAGTTAACAGTGAATGTGTTCCCCATACTAAAGTGTTACCATATTTTTTTTGGTCTGGACCAAATGAACTAAGCGAACTGAACTACACGTTTGAACAGCCTAAATTACGTCGACCCTCTCAGAGGTTTGTTGAGACCCCCTGAATGAGAATCACTGCTCTAGATACATCTCGTCAGTTTCTTTTTGGGATCTTGGTGTCAAGGTTGAACGAATGATGAAACAATTAGTTGCTTTAAGATTCTCTTGATCACTTTCCACATGTTGTTCTCCAAAAGAATTCCTTTGCTTTGTTTCTCGGAAACATTTCACCATTTCAAAAGGAATATTTTTCCTTTATCGAGGGCTGTTTCATAACAATGTTGTTCATGTTTGGAGAGATCTAGCTGTTGGTCAAACACAAGACCTTTCACATGAATCGTGTAAATGTGTCCTAATGCATCAAGCTGCAGTGTTTCACACAGGTCAAGTACCTTTCATCCTTTTAGCCTCAAGCTTTTATCTGTAGCCACTGATTTCTACAGAGTATTAGTATGATGGATCAGTTAAGTGGTGCAAAATCAAAAAAATTAACTTCACTTTTCACTCTTTCTTGCTGCTCCGCAACCTGGTAAAATCCCTCTCGTGTAACACTTTTCACATGGAGGTTTGACGCTTGTTTTGACGTGCGTTGAAGCCCTGATGCGAGGTATGCGAAAGGCTTGCATATGAGTTCGGCAGGGCCCTCGGGCTTTTAATAGAGTGCTTGGACTTCCTGTGGGTGTGTCTGATAGCATTGTTGAGGTGTGAAGGCTCATGGGAAGGCAAGTGCAGCTCTAATGGAGCATGCTAATGAAGTGGCGGCAGGCCGCTGTGTGTCCCGTAGCTCTTTTCCTGTGAGGTGTTAACCCCTCGTTTATCTTCTCATCCAACCCTCAGCACCATCCTAACCACAGCACAGTCCTGTCCAAGAGCAAAGAGAAGGACGACGAGAAGAAAGAGTCTGACAAATCCAGGGACCGCTCCAAAGAAAGGGAGAAGAAAGAAGACCGGAAGGAGAGGAAACGAGTAAGTGGTTCGCCCTCTGTATTTGGGCAAGTTTTTCTAAAGCAGTGTTTCCTAACCGGGGTGCCGTGTAAAAGCTTCATCTCACATCTGATGACGCATCTACAAAATGGGTTGTAACTTGAAAATAATGCTTTGTTTCTGTCGATGGATACACGTTCTGGCTCCTCAGTGATACATTACAACAGCGGTATCGTATTTTCTGGACTATAAGTCGCACTTTTTTCATAGTTTGGCTGGTCCTGTGACTTATATATCAAATTTAATTCATACAAGAATAAACATATAGCCGTGAGAGGGCGCTCTATGCTGCTCCTGTAGCCTACCCCTGAAAAAAATAACTGAAAACAGAAAAAAAAAGCTCTTGTGACCGAGCGTTCGTGCAGGGTTCGCCTAAAATACTTTGTCATAAGAAAAACAATAAATGACAGCCGTTTGAGCATTCCTTCCTTTATTCTCCGTCACACATGTAAATCACCAACCTGAAAAACCCACGACACTACAGTACCAAAGAGTGCGCATGCACCAACCTATCTAAGGCAAGCCCCAAGGGGAAAAATACATTGCACACAAATATACATAACGAGAGCCAGTGCGTACCAAATGAATACATTACGCGAGATCAAATAAAGTCTGTTACACTCTTAATTGAAATATTAACTTAAATACAACAACTTAGAAAAACTGAACACAAACAAAATGCCCCAATAAAGAAAATCCTATTCTGCAAATTACAAACTGCATGTAGTAAAATATGCAGCGGAGAACGATTCACACAGCGTTTGACTCGCGCGGCTGAGCCTCTCCCGGGAGAGAGTTCAAGCATCTGTGGACTCGTTCCTTCAGCTCCACGATCATTAGCTTTTTTGTTTTCTTCATTACAGTTAAAGTAACCTCTCCTTTTCGCTAGTCCCTCACAAGTTTCTCACTTCAAACTTACTTTCTTCTGCTCCGTTATGCACAGTGAGCGCGCGCGCGGCTCCCGCTCTGCTTCTGCCCTAATGCGACTTATAGTCCAGTGCGACTTATGTTATTTTCCTCTTCATGACGCATTTTTTGACTGATGCGACTTACACTCCGGAGCGACTTATAGTCCGAAAAATACGGTAATAAAAGAAAAACGTGGGCAAAGCAGTCTCTCTTAGTAAACTTTGTTCAATGCATGTGAGTGCTGCCGTATGTTCGAATATGAATATGGGTGTAGAGCCAGAAGACGTGAATGAGAGCGCAAATATTGAGTTCTCTTTCAAGTCTTGCGTTTGAACGGACAAACAAAATGTCAACATGTCCATCTTGATTAGTATCCAAGCAGACATAGTCTGTATATGCCTTAAGTGAACTTTATACAGCCGAGAAAGACGACACACATCCCTATATTAGGTCTTAAGGGGGCGGTAGCCTTTAATGCTGTCTGTTTAATGTCAAACAAAAGATAAAGACATTACTCACTGCTCTTGATTAAATAGCTTTTGTAAGTTTAAGAAGGACAAATCTTTCATTTAAACTGTTAAATATGCAGTTATTTTGCATTTGATTACTTTATTTAATTTCTGTACATAAAAAATAATGTTATAGCTGAAAAACCTGAACATTATTGTTTATTTTATTAGTATCTTTGCTCAATAGTATTTATTTGTTCTGTTGCTTGTATTTAATTTTATTGTTCTTTTTTTCTTGATTTTAATTTGACAGTAGTCCTTTTTTTCCCCTGAGCATAGCAAATGCCGAACCGTAGTAAAACCATGACCCTAAAACCCAACCTGTAGCGTAACACCCCTAGCGTAACGTATGCGAGGGGGTGCCACAAAATTTAGATCATTTTCAAAGGGTGCCATGACTGAAAAAAGGTTGGGAAACACTGTTCTAATGCACTGTACAGTTTTTGCTTTGAGTAAACAGCTTCTATTGAATGCCTGGTGAAAGGTGAAGTCAAACCAACAAGCGTCTCTCTGATTTCTCCCCTCTGCGCTTCATCTAGGACTACGCGAACAGCGAACGCGAGATGAGCCAGGAAGCCAAGCGCCGCAAAGATGAAAATGGAATGAGTGAGTCGATAATGCCTATCTTTTAAATTTGTTTTGCCCGCTGACGAGAGCAGGAGCGGCGAGCTAGCGAACCAGAAACTTCTTTTTCTCGGCGGCGGAGGCAATCAGAAAGCCCTCCCCGTGGCGTCTCGGCTCTTGTGTTATCTTCCTCACATGGCTGCGCTCTCTCTTTTCACAGACTCCTCCAAACACAGCAAGAGCACCAGCCCCTCCGAATCGCCACACTCCAACGACAAGGACAACGGCAAACGCTCCAAGTCCACCAGCAAGGACAAGGCCGATCTGGCCAAACCGGAGAAGACCTCCGGAGGCAAAAAGGTCTGTGACTGTGTCCCGTTACACCTCCACAAACACAGCTGTCCTAGTCGAGCATCACTATTACTGTCACTGAACAAACCCTAGATATTAAAGGAACTGTATATAAGGAATGCATTTCAATTAATCATAAAATGGCCCTGATATGTCACTAGACCTTAAGAAATTATGTTAATTTCAAATGACTTATATCACTGACAACAGTAGTCCGGCCAGGATATTGTCATTTATAAGTTGTTGTTGCAGCCCTCAACTGATGTTGTGATTTGGCCTGATTTTCATTTTTTTTTTTTTTTTTTCTCCATCTGATAAAAGATAAATAACACTGACAACCAATCAGAATCCTTCCTGCTTGATCATTTAAAGTGTCAGACGGCAAAATTGCAGCACTTGCTTATAATAAAACATGATACTGTTCTTTGGTGTGGATGTTAAATAGTTGTCAGTCGAATACCTTTTTTTTTTTTTTTTATTGTAGTAATTGCACAGTTACTCTCCAAATTAATGTACGAACAACTTAAAGATAGTATATTTTAAATATGTATTGAATTTTTTTATTAAGGCCAGTATCACTGATACTTAGAGATCTCTTTAAAACTGATTAAAAAAATAATTTATTGCATGCGTTAACGTGCTAATTTGGACAGCTCTACTTTATAATAATTGCTCTCGGTGTGAATGAGCCTTAATTGAAATCTCATCATTAAATTACTGACAAACATGATTTTTTACAAAGGGTTTCAGGTAAAACTACATTAAACTGGGTTAAGTTGATCATGCTCATTAGTAGCTCAAATTTTCCCTCCGGGCATTTTTTTAAAAAACAGTTGTAATTTCAGTAATTTTTAAATATGAAAAAAAAAAGGAATTTATTTAACAAAATTATATGGCATATAAAGGCTGTAGCAAAAAACTACAGCAGTTTTATTTTACTATGCAAAAGAAATGCATAGAAATACAAAAAGCTGACAGGAAAAAGCAAACATTGACTACAACATAAACCGTTATTAATATTTGGCTAGTTCTCCCTTGTTTAAGTGGAATATGTTCATAATTTCTTTATGATCGCCTGTACAAAAATGATGTGTGCACAAATTGCCATGTTTCAATGGATTATCACAAATAAAACAAGCGACTCCAAGCACAAATATACAATATCCTTACAAAATCTTTAATAATAATTGAATAAAGGGTGATGTTGTCAATTTTGCCAGGAGAGATTTTGTCCACTACTGTAGTAAATTGTTGTAAAATGTTGTATTCGACAAAAATCGTACACCATTTCAGAGAACATTTTCATTAAAAGACAAAACTTTAGAAATGATTTGTCACATTTTTAACACTTATGCACCATATTAAACGTTAATTGTAGATCCGGTGTGATGTTCTCAAATGCTCTTGTGTTTCCTCTGGGCATGTGGCGTATGATCGGGAACAGGAATCCAGGCATGACAAGGAGAAATCAGAAAAGAAGAGAGACAGCACTGGCGCTAAAGAAGAGAAGAAACAATATCCTTTTATTCCTTGAGCACAAACAGCAATGTGTACCTGCAGTGACGAGCCAATCAACACACTGTATTTCCCTTAACATTCACCACCCATAAATCATCAGAAAAGCACAGATAATGTATGCTGACACTCAAGGTGAGCGCTTCAGGACACCTTCTTTTGTTTTTTTATGGCCAATTTCTTATCAAGAGTTGAGAAATGGGTCAGTGAGTATGAAAAAGAGCATTTATTGATTTGCTTCTCAATAATGCAGAGGTTTTTCCGGACCGGACGTTCCTCCGCTGCAGAATTCATCATCTTCCCTCGCTTTCTCAACCATGTCAGCGTCTTAATTGGCTTTTCCCATCACCGTCTGGAGAGAGGAATCCGTCGCACACTTAGGAATTTTGCCTGCATCCAAACTTCTGTTGTTTTGCCTAGAAACGTTGTAGCTCGTATTTTAATCTGCCATTTTTATTGTGATATTTTCAGTACTTCACTGAAAGTTTGTTTCCTTTAAATATTTAGCACAATGTGCTTCTTGCATCACAAACAGATTCAGGTTGAATTGGTGTCACTTTCAAATGCTTGCGTTTTTATGACCTCGCTCTATTATCTTCCTTTTCCGTACTCTTTCTTTCCTTTTTCTTTTAAAGTAAAAAAAAAAAGAAAAAAAGAACTGGTTTTCCGTAATACTACTTTTTTTTTCCTTTTTAATTCACTCGTGATATTTAGACTAGGTGTTTGAAGCAGTACAAATGCTCTATTTGTATATTATGTATACAGAAATAAAATGGTTCAGTGTAATAAGACATTTCCTGTTACTTTCATTTCAACTGTACGCCTCCGGATTTCCTTTGTGTGTTCAATCACGTTTTTAAAAGATTTGTATAAAGAATGGCAAAGCTGGAGTTCTCCGTAAATAAGTGGACTATAAAGGAAACAATTCATGACTTTCCAAATTACTTAATGGAGTTTTTATCTGGCAAAATCTACAAAGTGTATGCTTTTTCTAAATAAAATAGTTTTCTTAGTGTATCACTTGTCTGTTGTTGTTTTTATTGATGTTTTGCATCTACTTTATGCTTCTTCTTTTTTTCTGCATGACTGGAAATGCTTTATCAAATGTATAAGATGAATTTATCATACATGATAGACCTCTAAATCTCTAAATGCCATTGCTTTTGTAGCAGTTTAGATGACACTTGTCAAGTTTAGTGGGGTTTTTTCTCTTTGAATGTGATGTAAATGTACAAAAAAATGATCATGAAGTTTTTATATATAATGCGTATATGAGAGTAATTTCATTTTGATATGCTTATATATAAATTACGCTGTTTATGTGCAAACCCATAATGTGATTTATAACGGGAGTTTGGCAATATTGTGATCTAAACCTCATGTATACAATACTCCAATCAAATTTTGCGATTTTAATGTATTTGTTTTATTCTCATCTCACATGTACTGGATCTGCACTCAAACGTCAAAAAGACATGGTCTACATAAAATGCATTTCTATTAAAAAAAATGCATCTTCATAAGAAATGTAGATGCAAAATGGTTAGGCATAAAATAAATGTGTAGAGCCATATTTTCTCTGCCATCCTTTTTTAGTTATTTCTATATAGGCCTATATATTTATATTTTGCATTAACCAATATAATTATTGTTTATAGCTATAAAATAACTCATTACAGATAAAAATTGTTGCATAACTGCCCTGTGAGTGGCTGTGTGTGACACCAAGAATGTAAAACGCCTTTACATAAACACGTTTTAAGGCACGTCGGCGCGTCCGCCATCTTGCAACGGTCAGCGTGTCGTCACTCAGTAATTATAATCAATGATACTACAACCACCTGCAGCTTCTGGTCGTGAAACCGCAGAGAATCCTGAAGAAATGGGGTAACTTCACAGGTGAGAATGTGTTGGTTTGTGTTTTTATACTGTATTAGCTCAATATTACATGTGTTTACTTTGGTACTTCTAATGTTTTCTGCTATGGTAACTTTTAATGCCATGTCAGCGGATGCCTTCAATCTTGTGTTTTAACAGAATCATCTGCTGAAGTCTATTTCATAAACAGATATTCACATGGTTGCAAATCAGTCAACTTGATCTCGAATGTTAACCGATTGCTCCAATATGGCGGCTGGCCTTATTATTCCTACTGCGTTTTTTAATTATGGGTGGCACTTCCGGTTTGAGGAACATCAATAATTTCATATCATAAGGTTGCCTTAACGAAAAAAAAACTTATCCATTGGTCATCTGTCAATTTTCCTTAATGCTTTATTTTCCGACATAATGAGGATACGTTTGGTATTTTAACGTGATGTTATAACAAGAATATCAAGAACTCTTCAGTTGCTGCATTCTTTTCCTTGTGATTATTTTATTTTCCCCCTTTGTATTCTGCTGTAATGGTATGAAAAAGGACAACATATACTGCACATTTGTGGTCAGTTCTCCCGATTTAATTTACAGTATAATTCACTGGAATTTGCTGAATGAATTCCCAAGTCTCGCCAGAAGATGGCGCCTGCAGCTGAATGAATCATCCGTCCATTTCCCAAACCACTGGTCCAATGTGGGTACTACAGCGTAATATCATACAGGTAAATTTACCTTTTTAATTGATTATTAAATTGTTTAATTAAGGTTTATACCTGCTAGTTTGCATGACCGATTTAAAGATACATATTTTCATCACTACTGGAGCTGCCAGTTTCCTACATTTCAAATGATTATTACAGAGTAGCCAACTTTTAAAGGGATAGTTCACCCAAAAATGAAATTTGGCCCATGATTTACTCACCCTCAAATCATCCTAGGTGTAAATGACATTCTTCTTTCAGACAAATACACTGTTATATTAAAAAAAAGTCTTGGCTCTTCCAAGCTTTCTGTAAGTTGAATACAGAAGACGGTCTACTGGAAGCTAGATAATTTACTTTATAAAGTTTTACATTTTAAATATTTTTCTTACACAAACACGCCACTTAGCTCCAGGGGTTAATAAAGGCCTTCTGAAGCAGTGTGGAACAGTTATATGATGGATAGATGCACTTTGATGGACTTCATAAACGAGGCAACAAGTCACTGTCATTATAAATCTTGGAAGAGCCAGGACATTTTTATTAAAATAACTGATTGTGTTCATCTGAAAGAAGAATGTCATGAGCCCCGTTTTCCACCAAAATTACCCGGAACAATTTGTACCAGGAACTTTTTTACAGGAACTTTTCTCCCCCCAAACCTGCAGCTGTCTGCGTTTACACCGCGATAAAGTTCCGAGAAGATTAGGCAAATTAGTCTGGTGATGTAGCACTGTGGGGACTGTGTAGGAACAGCGCGACTGTTCCTCCAAGCAAGTGAAGGACAGTAATCATTTTGTGTGTACCGATTGAAAGATTTAGTGGACTGTTTACATGAGACGTTATCTAAACCGATCTGGTGTTTACATGTGATGACTTTCAATCGCAATCATTTTGTCACATGCAGTTTGTCTGCCGCATCAAAAATGTCGCGGCTGTTTTCTCCAGCACCTGAATGTGTTAACTGTAGCCATAGCAACTCTTAACGGCCACCAGGACTAATACAGTATTATATAAGCTATTTATTTGTTGTAAAGTGTAATAATCACCTCAGAAAAAACATTTTTTTTCTTCTGTCAGGCGCAGTTAAAGTAAAAACTGCCTGGGGCAATATACGCTGTGTCATTACTCCAACATTATCTTCATAACTTACGAAATAAAAAGTTTACCCCTCAGAAAAATGAACTTTCCTCTCTTGTCAACATGAGCGCGGCGCGCGCTGTCACGTCATGTAAGGACACACACTTAAAAGTAATCGGTCAGGTCGTTTACATGGTGAAAGAAAATTCATAACGAGTATGGAAGAGATTCAAGCTGTGCTGCTTTTGATGGTTATGTATAGGTTTACTAAAGAGGTAATTAACAACGACAGAAAAGAGCACTAATATGGAGATTCAGCAGCATATTCAGAAAGCTTGTAAAGCTAGATTTAAAATGACAATGTATATTATTATCAGCTATTACGGACATTGCACGTGAGATGGCTAAGATGAACGCGCACTATTAGACAGAGAGCAAGACTGATATTTACTGAACGAGACCGAAGCTCGCCAAAAACTTTTAAAAATGCCCGTTGAAATAAAATGCTGCGTGAGCTCAACCAATCAGCATGTTCAGCGCCCAAGTCCCGCCCTCGAAAGTTCCTGAACTTTGAAAAAGTACTACCTCGCGAGCAGGGCCGTTTGGAGGGGGAAATATTTACCCGCAACTTCATTTAGACCCTGGTTCCTGCGGTCTAAACACACCGAGTAACGTTACAACCCAAAGTTCCTGGTTCCTGCGGTGGAAACGGGGCTATGGGTGAGTAAATCTTGGGCTAATATTCATTTTTGGGTGAACTAAGCCCTAAAATAGTTTCCATGACAGTTCAAGATAAATAGTTTCATCACTACTAGAGCTGCCAGTTTGCTACGTTTTAAATGATTATTAAACAGCAAGTACAAACGTATTTTCGGACATAGCCGTTTATTTATTTTTTCATCTGGGAATTTAAAATGCACTTTCTTATTGAAGTTTGCAGTGTGAACACACTACTATTTACTACTATTTATATACTGCAAAAAGTCACAGAATATTGTGTGAAATGGTACGCACCATTTGGTTGTCGGTTGACTGAACTTGTTACAAAATCCAGACTGTGGTTTTGTACCCAGCACACCTCGAGTAAGAGTTCAGGGGAAACGAACTTTCTGAAAAAACCCAGCTGGTGTTTTAGCGGATGCATAAAGTCCTCAAATATGATATGATAGACCAATATTATTATTTTTTGTCCTTGTTTTGAACAGTACATAGATATTGTTTTATCTTTTTACTCTTAACAAACCTGTCTTATCTCTGTTTTTATTTGCGTGTGCTGTTGTGCTTTAAAGTTCATGACACTCGATAAATGATATATCACTGAATGACATGCTGAAATTTTAAGGCCTATGCAGTTTCTTAAAGCAGGCGTTTAGGCGAAGCTATGATTAGGCATTAGTTTAGTTAGGACATTTAAGACACAACAATGGCACTGACACATTGATCAGTGCTGTTAAAACAACTCAAACATGCATTTGTGTCTAGGACTATCTTAAGTCTTGTCAGTTAAACCGTGGGTAAGTGTTTAGTGTGTATGTTAAAAAGATCATATTAATTCCAAATTAACTTATGAAACAGATTTTATTGTGAATACACCCATTTATTACGGTCTCATTTTGAATAGCATTTAGGAAATGAATGCTGTGCTGCTGTATATTTTCAGTACAGTCTCAGATAAAGAGTTTTATTGTGTTAAATCTCAGCGTTCAAGCTGTTATCAAAGCCCTATTATCTAAGCGATTGGATGAACTATTGTCTAATGAAACATGAACAGCACACACAGCTTGTTTTAACACATCAGAGGTGGGAAAGCGTCTGGACTATCCAACAAACCATTCAATCATCTGTTCATTTTGACTGGAGAATTCATTTTCAATTAATTGCAGAAAAAACAGGTTTGGCAGTGTTTTGCAGGCTGGTTAAATCTCTCTTCACATCCTCATAACAAGACATAATAGAAGTGGTCTAAATATTAAAACATGTACCTGTATCTTCTGTGAAAGTCTCAGGACCAAAAACTCTTCATCCAATCATTGCACTCGAGTATGCAGAGTTGAAGAGCAAACAAACAGCAGTCACCTTTTACAATTCCTCCAAGCTCCAGATATTTTCCCATTTTATTTTCGCAACATAAAATGCTTCAGTTATACCCTCTTGAGATTTTAAAGCTTTTATGTGCTTTGAAAAAGGGGCTTGCTAACAAGTGTCTAAATGGGACTACAGAGGCTGTCGAGGAGATTAAACTTCATCAGCCGAACAGGTAAACTCATCTACTCGCCGGTCGCTTTCACAGCCTCGTAGAGCTGCACGACTAACCGTTAAAAGATTGCGATCTCGATTCAAACACACACGTGATCTGATTCCTAAATGACGGGGATTCAGCTCTGCCTATTAAACCTTTCACAAGTATGATCACAGGCAAACATTCAGATCTGGGTTGGCGTTGACCCAGAGAGAGCTGTTGTCGTATTTAGTTATGTTTATAATAATTAAAATTATCACAGAAGTACTGGGATAAAAGTTTATAGTTTGGATATAAACACTGATGTCTACAATAGTGATGAAAGTAGAGTTAAAAGAGATAACTTAAATAAAGATTGTATTAGTAGGTGGCGATATATATATATATATATATAGTCAGTACAGTCTCAGATAAAGAGTTTCATTGTGTTAAATCTCAGCGTTCAAACTGTTATCAAAGCCCTATTATGGTTCCAGTAATGAAACCAGTGAAGTCTTTGAGCGAGTCATTGAATCATTCACTCAAGAGATTCATTCAAAAACGCTGATTCATCGAGTAATGAAACAAGTGAAGTCTTTGTGAGCGAGTCATTGAATCGTTCACTCAAGATATTCCTTCAAAAACACAGATTTATTCAGTAATGAAAAAAGTGAAGTATTTATGAGTGAGTCATTGAATCGTTCACTCGAGATTAATTCAAAAACGCTGATTCATCGAGTAATGAAACAAGTGAAGTCTATATGAGCGAGTCATTGAATCGTTCACTCAAGATATTCCTTCAAAAACACTGATTCATTCAGTAATGAAACAAGTGAAGTCTTTGAGCGAGTCATTGAATCATTCACTCAAGAGATTCATTCAAAAACGCTGATTCATCGAGTAATAAAACAAGTGAAGTCTTTGTGAGTGAGTCATTGAATCGTTCACTCAAGATATTCCTTCAAAAACACAGATTTATTCAGTAATGAAACAAGTGAAGTATTTATGAGTGAGTCATTGAATCGTTCACTCGAGATTAATTCAAAAACGCTGATTCATCGAGTAATGAAACAAGTGAAGTCTATATGAGCGAGTCATTGAATCGTTCACTCAAGATATTCCTTCAAAAACACTGATTCATTCAGTAATGAAACAAGTGAAGTCTTTGTGAGCGAGTCATTGAATCGTTCACTCAAGATATTCCTTCAAAAACACTGATTCATTCAGTAATGAAACAAGTGAAGTCTTTGTGAGCGAGTCATTGAATCGTTCACTCAAGATATTCCTTCAAAAACGCTGATTCATTCAGTAATGAAACAAGTGAAGTCTTTGTGAGCGAGTCATTGAATCGTTCACTCAAGATATTCCTTCAAAAACGCTGATTCATTCAGTAATGAAACAAGTGAAGTCTTTGTGAGCGAGTCATTGAATCGTTCACTCAAGATATTCCTTCAAAAACGCTGATTCATTCAGTAATGAAACAAATGAAGTATTTATGAGTGAGTCATTCAATGTTTACTGATTGTAAAAAAAAAAAAAAAATCATTCAAAATAATTTTACATGGACTGCAGCAACATCAATTTTAATCATCGTAATCAAAAAATCCTATTGTTTTGGTTATTCTTGAGGAAACCAGGGTCATGTGAACGTGAAGCCAAAGCGCCTCGATTAAAGCTCATAAACTCCGCCCCTCCATGTATTCTAATGGGACGTGAGACAAACTAAACAATCAAATTACACTTCAAATAAATGTTTTCAAAAGATGGTTATTGTAATTTTAGGTGTTTTTATCAGGCTGATGTAAGTTTAAGTGTTCGTTCTTTAAATACGTTTGGTTTTAGTTAATTATTTGATGCTATAATAACGGGGGTGTCACGCCATGATTGACAGCTTCTCTGAGCGAAGTAGTCACTGAGGCGCCAACAGACTATTTTCATGAGGAGATTTGAGCTTTAGCTTTAATTTCAATATTTCCGTAACTGTTTATTTCACAGTGACGTAATGATTTGTTTCTGCGGGAGTGAGGGTGGGGTTTGGATATCATGGCTCTACTTCCTGCTCTCTACTGAGCAGACTCAGGTCCCAAATCAGTGCAAGACGTCAGCGCCATATTAGGACATTGGCGGCTTCACTTTTCTCCAATGGAAGATATTGAAGGGGTGTCATCCATCTTTTTTACAGTCTATGGAACGTACGGGTTGGCCAACAAAAATACTTCATCACTGCAGCACTATAACTAGCCTCTCTGAAATTGTCCACCTTAACTTTAGTACCAAAAGATGATATTTTGCTTCCATGCGACAGAAATCAAGCATATCGTCTATGTATATATATGTATATGTAAGTACAATGTAAAAACATGTACGGACACAATAAGTGCATTGTATCAAATGATTAATTACAATGTTAGTACATAGTAGTTAAGGCCACCTAATATAAAGTGGGTCCATATATATATATATATATATATATATATATATATATATATATATATATATATATATATATATATATATATATATAAGCAGTGGTATATATTTTGTTCAGTTGAGTTCTTACAGGTGCTTGCTAACAAATGTCTAAATGGTACTACAGAGACTGTCGTTGAGTTCTTACATTACCCAAATGTTTCCAACTATTTATAAATTGTGAGAAAATTGCTATTTTAACCAATAAACTTGGACGTCTGAGGCAGTCGACTGTCGATGACATCATATCTGCCTTAACTCCATAGACTGTAAAATAATATGGACGTAGTGTCCGTGACGTCACCCATGGGATTCCCATAAGCCGCTCTGAAGTGTAAAGTAGGGGCGAGCTGGGCGTCGCCATCTTGTGAGCGAGTCATCGCGTGTCACTCCCGGATAACAGAAAATGGGCAAAAAGGCGGGATGTGGGCGGAGCTTAGGTGACGCAATGACTATAGGCGGCAGATAAATGTCTATCCACCTGTCACTCAAAGTAACCACGCCCTTAATTAGGCAGAACTTTAAGGCTTTATATAACGTAAACGAATGAGTTATAAAAAAATTCACCCCCTCACAGTTGTCATGAAGGTCAAAATTAGCCGTATAGACCAAAACTACAATTTGTACCAGACTGTAAACATGTTGTTTTTTCTGCTGTAAAGTTGGGAATTTTAACATGGGGCTCAAAGAGATTCTGCTCCCTTCTGGAGGCGCTCTAGTGGCCAGTTGAGGAATTGCAGTTTACATTACTTCCGTACTGGCTTCAAGAGAGATCGCAGGAGGAGCCGATTGGTTAACTCGGTTTCCGTTTTTATTCCGCAGAAACGCTTTACTCATAGCCGTGTGAACAAGTGTCACAGCAGCCGCTGAGCGAACGCACAGAGTAACGACATAACATCATTTTCAACACACTCAGATGTGTCCAATATGATAAACAGAGCTGCGTTACTTCATACTCATGACTGGAAGAGCAGAAATGCCGGCGACTGTGGCATAATAAAAGTCCCGCTGCTCGTGAGGCGTGTGTTGTTCATCTCATTATCAATCGCTCCCGCGGCCGTGCTCAGCTCCTCAACACTTGCTCCTGCTCTGCTTCACTACAGTAACGTTAATAATCACATTCATCTCAACATAAGTCCTATCCTGATTCTTTCCTACCGGCCGCTGTGAGGTGAAGACCACATGTCCCAAGATACTGCTGCTCAAACTTGGTGTCATCAAACTACACCCTTGTTTTAAATAGGCGACCAAAAAAATGTTACATACGGCACCTTTAATGATATCTGCAATACATCATGTTGGTTCTGTTTTGTTTACTCTAAGGGGGTTCTCCCCCAAAACACAACCGCACCGGCAATCCAAACTGTATGCTAATAGTCGATCAATCATCTTTGACAATCATGGTCCTGACAGAATACCCCATTCATTGGTTCATGAAGTATAAAGTGTCAAAATGTTATCGGTGTGGGTATATGTGGAGCTGACTTCATTTATTTATTATAACAAATGTTTCTTTTTTCTTTAAGGGTTACTTCAGTGATTTGGCATGAAGCTTTGTGTCAGTAGAAACCCGGTGGTATATTCAAATTATGGTACTTCCCCCTCATATCCCCCGAGATGAGATAATTATCCTCTGATGATGTAAATATCATCATTTTGCGTCATTGGAGGCTTTTTTTGAGCCTAAAGACTACAGCCAGTAGAGGAGCTATTTCTGCATGTTTTCAACCCATACAAAGGGGATTGTAGTGTCTGTTCTGTAACTAAACTAAATGATTATCAGTAGCGGTGGCTTTGGGAGGGGCCTCGTAGGGCAGCGAAGCAATGCATTCTGGGAGTTGTAGTCTTTCGTCCCCATGAGACAAAAAATAAATATTCTGTCTTTTCTCTTTCTAGTAGTCACCAAATTCAAAAATAATTTCACATTTCTACTACATTAATGACCCAGTTTAAATACAAAGCTTTGCTAAATCACTGAAGTAACCCTTAAAGGTGAAAAAAAATATTCATGAGTAGACAGATAATGCGATTGTTGTGCGGTCGATGGTTTCTTTGTAATCCAAAACCTCAGTCATTTGAGCAGCACAGACACAAAAAAGCCCCCACACATTCCTCTATACAGTTTTTTTTTTTTTTTTTTTGTCTTTATTTACAAAATGTATTAAAATTCTTTGTACAAGGCCTCACTATCAGGGCTCGGGAAAGGACGCCCACGCATGCATGTCTTACATCAGCCGGCCGCCTGCTCGTACTCTGCAGTTTTACAGGAAGGAACAGGTCAAAACATGAACGCTGAAACCGACTTTCTACCCACCCTCTAGAATCTAATGGAAGTCGCAGGGCTTTACTTGGCAATCACAAGTTTTCGCATGCAGATAGAAAATTTGGGACTTCAGTCGCTCGTCGGCGAGTCCTCCGCTAGAAATGTACAGTTGGTTTTCCACGTAAAAGCGTTTGATTATAAAAACGATCGGTCCACGGTCACAGGATCGGCGATATCCTCCAGCCCCATGGAGTCACAGTTTGTTCTCCTTCTCTCCAACACAAAAATGTCACAGCAAAATGTAAATGTGCTAAGCTTCCCGTTAGCTCCGTTTATAAATCTATTGTAAATGTTATTAATCCTAGTCTTGTCTTCTAAATAATTCACCAAACACTAATAATGCTCATCAAATGAAACTAAATCTCAAAGCTGAATTTCATGTGCGAATTAAACCGTGAGGTAATCAAATACTACATCGTAAAAGCCATGTCCTTTTCGTGGATTGCGGTTTATCTACATTAATGTGATCCGTTTTATAGCTCGGGTTTCTTGTACAGTGTGCCGTGAGAACTAGGAAATCTCGGAAGTTGGTGTCGAGCGTGTGCAAATGAATGAGATCGTGATTTTTTTTATTTTTTTGGTTTTTCTGAAGCTCAAATGGGGTTTATAGCTTCTGAACTTCTGGGAAATACAGATCATCATCATCATCATCATCATCAGACAAAAGAAAAGCACACAATATACTGCAACAAATTCGATCTGATAAATTAATACACCGACATGAGTGTGAAAGCAAATTTACAGTATTATAAGCTCGACCAGCAGGTTCCAGCACGTCTCGAGTCCCATCGGCTCAGTCGGTGTGCTAAGATCGCAGGTGATGGCTTTATTTCTGGCTTTTTATTTCACAGATAGGATGATGGCGTCGATTGGAGCGATGCAGTTTCTGCGGCGAGTTTGCATCGGTGTGAGACTGAATATTCCATAAGGCACTGAAGAGATCTATTCCAATTGCGGTCCGGCGGCCGTGCTCTGTGATCAGCGGTGGCGTCTGCGTGGGCAGAGAGGCTGGAGTGTGTGTGTGTGTGCGTGTGTGTGTGTGTGTGTATGGAGAGAGAGAGGGCGAGAGGGGCGGACGCCCTCCTGAAGATCCAGCCGTCTCGGTAAGGTGTCTTGTCTTGTAATCGTCACACCACGCTGCCAGGCTGTGAGTCTGCACACACACACACACACACACACACACACACACACACACACACACACACACACACACACACACACACACACACACACACACACACACACACACACACACACACACACACACTATATTAATGATGAGGACATACCATAGACTTCCATTGTTTTTATATCAGGTTAGTGATGTTTTCTATGGCCTAACCCAAGCCCTAAACCTGCCCATCACAGAAACATGAAAAACACTAGATTTAAATACAAACATGACATGTAATACGACTCTTACACACACACACACACAGTCTCACTCATACACTCTCACACAGAAACTCACACACTCTCATACAATCTTACAGGCACACACACTCTCACACTCTCATTCACTTTTACACACACACACACACACACTCTCACACAGAAACTCATACACTCTCACACAGAAACTCACACACTCTCATACAATCTTACAGGCACACACACTCTCACACTCTCATTCACTCTTACACACACACACATACACTCTCACACAGAAACTCATACACTCTCATATACTCTCACTCATACACTCTCACACACTCTCATACACTCTTACACACACACACACACATACACTCTCACTCACTCTCATACACTCTTACACACACACACACACACAGAAACTCACACACTCTCATATACTCTTACTCACACATACACTCTCACACAGAAACTCACACTCACACACTCTCTCACACACACTCACTCTCTCACACACAAATTCTCATTCACACACACTCTCACACAATCACACAAAAACTTACAAACACTCCCTTACACACTCACTCTCTCACACACTCACACTGTCTCACACACACACACACTCACTCTCTCATACACTGACACATACACACATACACTGACACACACAGGCATACACACAATCCCTTACACACTCTCACACACTCTCTCATTTACACTCACTCTCTCATACACTCTCACACATACTCACACAGCAACTCATACATTCTCATACTCAACACAAAATCTCACACACTCTATCACACATACACACTCACACAGAAATTCACGCACTCTCTCATACACTCTTACACACTCACACATTCTCATACTCATGCACTCACACAAAATCTCACACACACTCTCATAAACTCTCATACACAGACAAAAACATACTATCGTACACACTGTCTCACACACACACTCTCATATACACTCACTCTCTCATACACACACACACACACATCAGAGATGTGGCACTCTATGAATATGCATCAGAGTTTCACTCGCTGGGAAAATAATAATAATAATAAATAGTTTTTGTCTTATTTTACTTTCTATTATCATCTATCCTCTGATGCTGTGAATGTCACATTACATATAAAACATTTCAAATGTATTTTATTCAGCAAGGACACACACATTTATTTTACGTTCTATCCATCAAAGGATTGAAGGGAAAAAGTAATGATTTCATGAAAAATATATAATAATATTTAACAATATTGTATTTTTGGTCAAATAAATGCCGCCTTTGTGAGCAGAAGAGACTTCTTTCAAAAACATATATTCACATTTTTAATTACGCCCCCACTCTTTTGAAAGGAGGTATGAGTATGCACACATTATGTTCGTATCTGTTAGGCTGAATTTATAAGAAAACAATAATGACTGTAATATGAGTTCAAATACTGTAGCAGATCTCTCTCTCTGTGTCGATTTCGCAGTGAAATAGATTTCAGATGAGGATGATAGCGGGTCTGTTCCTCCAATCTTCTACTGGTTTGGTTTAGTTTGTCCAATTTGTTCGTCTGTGCCAAACGATACACATGTAGAACATGGAT